>NW_006201648.1:125136-140805 GCF_000334495.1 Tupaia belangeri chinensis | reverse complement strand
GGGTCGGGCCTGCAGCCTCAGTCCGCCTGGTGTCCAGAACTCCAGCCTCTTCATTTTTCTTATATTTTAAAAGATTTTTTATTGACTTATAATATTGTACATATTTATAGAGTACAATGTGATTTTTCAGTACAAGAATACAATGTGTGATGATTAAATTATGGCAATGAGCATATTCATCATGTTGACTATTTCTTTATCTGTTTATATTCGCTTTTATTGACTTGTATTTTTTTCTCTGTCATTACTTTTAGCACTGTTCATTTATTGCATAGATAGTGCCTGAACCTTGATCATCACTCGATTTAAATTCCTCAAATGTGTGAAAAGATTTCTCTTTCAAGTTTTTGAATACATGACCTCTTGCCAAGTGCAGAGAGCAGGATGTGATTTCTGAATCAGAGATGGCACAATGGGGTACAGATTCATCTACAAAATGCAAGAATGAGTGTCTTGACTACAGAATGTAAATAATAGAATCTCTCCTAGGCAAGTAATGGGTGTTTGTATTGTGTTCTCTTTCTCTTCTCTTAGAAGCTTGCACACAACTATATTTATTGAAGCATTATTCATGATTGCCTTGACATGGAACCAACCCAAATGTCCACAAACGGATGAATAGATTGAAAAAGTGTGGCATTCCACTCCATGGAATATTATTCAGCCATAAAAAAAAAGTCTCTGGAATTTGATAGAAAGTGGACTAATATGGAAGATTTGTGCTGAGTGAAGCAAGTCAGGCTATGAAAGAGAGACATTGTATGTCTCCACTTAACATATACAGACTGTCCACACTCTACAGCAGAGACTGAAAGATTGGAGAATATAAAAACATTAAAAATTGTTATGGACACTAGAGACAAAATGGAAGGAGAGTGTGGAATGGGAAGAGTGTGGGAACAGAAATTAGGGGAAAATATGGAGAGAGAAGGTATTTGTAGGACACAGACATAGTTTGTTATCTATTAATGAGGATGTGTATAGTATTCTCAACTGGACTGAGGTGTTTATCATGATGAATAAAATTTCTTTACAATTTAAATGAAGTATAGTGATTGAATGTATAAATAATAATAATAATTTTTAAAAAACATTAAAAAGATTGCTTTCTTCTATAGAAGAAAATCAGTAAATAAAATTTGACTTTTTAAAAAAAGAAGTCACATCAAACCCATGGAGCCAAGAAATCATACACCAATTTCAAAATTCCTTCTTTTGGGATTTTTGAAGAAACCTGGACTGCAAGCCTTCCTCTTTGGAATGTTCCTGTGCATGTACCTAATGATCATGCTTGGAAACTTGCTCATCATCTTGGCCACCATCTCAGACTCCCACCTGCACATGCCCATGTACTTCTCCCTCTCCAACTTGTTCTTCATAAACATCTGTTTCATCTCCACCACCGTCCCCAAAATGCTGGTGAACATCCAGACACAGAGCAAGGTCATCACCTATGCAGGCTGCATCACCTGGGTGTACTTTTACTTGATTTTTCCAATGTTGGACAACTTTCTCTTGACTGTGATGTCTTATGACAGGTTTGAGGCCATCTGTCATCCCTTGCACTACATGGTCATCATGAACCTCTGGGTCTGTGGACTGCTGGTTCTATCATCCTGAATCCTGAGTGCCCTACACATCCAGAAATCCCCCACTTTTTCTGCAAACTTATACAAGTAGTCCACCTGCCCTATTCTGACACTTTTCTTAATGACCTGATGGTGTATTTTGTATCTGTGTTACTGGTTGGTGTTCCCCTCGCTGGTATTGTTTACTCTTACTGTAAGGATCGTTTCCTCCATACAAACAATGTCATCAGCTCAGGGGAAGGATAAAGTATTTTCCTTGAGGTGCCTCTCACCTGCCTGTTGTCTCCTTATTTTATTATACAGGCCTAGGTGTGTACCTTAGTTCTACTATGACCCATGACACACACTCAAGTGCAACAACCTCAGTGATGTATAGTGTGATCACTCCTGTGCTGAAACCCTTTATCTACAGTCTGAGGAATTAAGACATAAATAGTGCTCTGAGAAGACTCTTCACAGGGAAGCCATAAAGGGCCATTTTTAAATGTTCTTTTTAAAGAAATATTTCATTTTTAATATTATTTATTATTTTAACTTGTCCAGAGAGGGAGAGAGACACACACACACAGAAAAAGGGAAAGTGAGATAGCAAGCCATCAGCTCTGAGACTCGAACTATGGTTGGCCATGTGGGAGTCCAGTGCCTTAACCACCACACCCCCAGTTGTCCCCAAATGGGTGATTTTTAAAGAAGTACCTAAATCATGAAACTTTTTGCCTAGAGCCTGATATTAATTGACACAAAAATGAAAAGTTATTTGTTGATGATAATTTAACGGTAAAATCTTTGCTTTGACTGATATGCACTGTATTTCTTTTGGGAAAAGCAAGGTTGTACACTGTAAAGATGTATAGTAATTAAATGTAAATAAAATTATAATAATACTAAAAAGATCTTTGATCAGATCATGAAAAAGGAGATTTCTTCTCTGACATTTCTATTTATTCCCTAAAGCTTGAGTTTCTGTAATTTCAACCATAGCCCCTTTCAGTACATTTCCTCTCTCTCGGATATTTAATATTCTTTTCCTTGGTTGTTTGTCTACTTTCCCAAAGTTATTCTCAATCTTGTATCAGAAACAATTTAGACATTCCCAGTAGTCTCATATAATAATGAGCGATACTAATTCTATGGAATAAATTACCTTTGGCATCTGAGGCCATTTTTATAATTTTATTATAGAAGAAACTCTGAGACTACACTGTTTTGCTTTTTGTTTAGCATTCCTCTTCCCCATCCCCCCGCGTTTTTAAAGAGATTTTAGCTATAGGGCACATGTGCTTACCAGAGACACAGAGAGACAGAAAGCAAGAAATCAGCCCTGAGGGCAGATGGCCTTGCTACAAACTCTTCTCCATGCTCCTCTCTGGATTTTGGGCATGTACATGAGCCAGGTGTGAGTTTAAATCAGCAGGTCCCGGACTCAAACTGTGGTCAACTATGTGGGAGTTCAGCAATCTAATCATTTTGCCACCTGCTGGTCTCTGTCATTTCTTTTTACATCATTATCTTAACTGCTCTTCCTTTTTAAGTAGACTTTAGCATACAAATGGTTTTATGGTTGATTATGGGACATTATTCTCCTTTTATGTATAGTTTTCTTACTCAAATCATTGTCCACAGTGCCTAGTATGTCCTGTGGTACCAACTAGTAACAGATGAAATGTGAAATCTACGCAGAAAGACAAAGCTGCATAAATCATTAGACCTAATATAATCTTAGAGTCAGAGATGATATTAACTATGTAAAAATATCAGTTATACCTTAATATTTTCAATGTATATTTTCTGTGAAACATTTAATTTTGACCTGTATGTCTACTCATGGAAATGTGGAATCTTCTTGCCCATGTGGAATGGGGTTTATTCATTGGAATGAGGCATTTGATGTCTGTTTTGTATTATAATTTATCTTTCTGCCTAAACATTTTCAATAATGCCTCCAAATATAACTCATGTCATTGCAAAAACAAACAAACAAACAAAAACAAAAACAAAAAAGATCCCCCTTTAAAAAACTTGTCATAAACTTGGGACTAGCAGATGGTGTAATGATTACACAGCTGGACTACCATGTAGTCGACCACAGATCAAGTCCCAGACCCAGAAACTTAAAACTCACGCTGAGGGAACCAGCAGTTAGCATAATGACTATCTCACTGGATTCCCACATAGTCGACCGCAGTTCGAGTCCTGGACCCGGTGGCTTAAACTCACGCTGGGCGCGTGTGCGTATGTGCCCAAGATCCTGAGAGGAGAATGGAGGAGAAGGGATTGTGGCGTGACCATCCCCCCTGAGGGGTGATTTCTCACTTTCTATCTCTCTGTCTCTCTCTGTCTGTCTGGCGAGGCACACACCCTATAGCAAAAACGTCTCCAAAAAAATAAAAAAAAAAAACTCATGCTGGGTGCATGTAGATGAGTGCCTCAAATCCTGAGAGGAGCATGAAAGAGAAGGAATTGCAGTATAGCCATACCCCTAGGGGGGTGATAGCTCATTTTTTGTCTCTCTCTGTCTCTCCAGTGAGCATATGCACCCTATAGCAAAAATCTCTCTAAAAACTTATTTATTATTTATATTTAATCATTGTACACTTTTACAATGTTTACAACATGCAATGTGGTTTTCAAAGTCTGTATGCAGTGCATATCAATCAAGTCAAAGATACTAGCATATATATAATTTTAAACAGATAATTTATATTTTTGTATTTGTTAAATATTTGTTTTATTTTATTATTTTTTTTTCCTGAATCCCTCTCTCCCACTATGTACTATTCATCTTCTCCCATATAGTTTCTGGGATCTGCACTTGCCCTCCCTGCTATTATACTTTTTAATATTTCAATTTCTTCCATCAATATAGACATTCAGTGCAATGATAGTCTTTCATAGTCTGGCTTGCTTCACTTAGCATTATATATTCTATGTTCATCCACTTTGTGTCAGATTATAGGGTCTCATTTTTTATGATTGTGTAGTATTCCATAGTGTATATGTGCCACATGTTTTTCTTTCCAGTAATCCATTCTTGGGCATTTAGGTTGATTGCCTGTCTTAACAATTTCAAATACTGCAATAAACATGGATATGCAAGTGTCTTTCTGACTATTTTCCTGTGCTTTGAGTAAATACCCAGGAGCTATATTAATACATCTTTGCTTTTATGCATAGATCATAATGTTTTCATTACTATAGTTTTGCAATATAATTTAAAATCAGGAATTGTAAAGCCTATAATTATGATTTTTATTTCTTGATATTGATTTGGCTGTTCAGGGTGTGTGTGTGTGTGTGTATGTGTTTGTGTGTGTGTGTGTGTGTGTTTGTGTGTGTGTGTATGTGCCATAGGGTGAGTGGACTCACCAGAGAGAGAAAGAAAGAGAGAAAGTGAGAAATCACTTCCCAGGGAACTTGACTTTATCACCATACCTTCTTCTCCATTTCTCTTCTTGAGATTTTGGACATACATGTACATGTGCTCTCATGATTTTTCAAGCCACCAGGTCCAGGATTCAAACCATGGTCAACTATGTGAGATCCAGTGCCTTAGACAACATCTGCTGGTCCTTCCAAAGTTTTTGAAACCCCTTTGCATATGAATATTTTAAAAAACTGGAAAAAATGTTAGCAATAGAGAAATGAATTTTTAAAAAATGCAGTATACCCATATAAGGAAATACTAATCAATGATAAAAAGGAAAAAGCAAAATGATACACAAAACAGTATGAATGACTTTCAAAATAACTGGGTTGAGAGCCTGCATGTGGTATGCTTGTTAAGGTGTTGGATTTCCCCATGGCTGACCATGGTTCCAGTCCCAGTCCAAGAGGCTTGAAAATCACACTGGGCGAATGTGCATACATTTCCAAAATCTCAAGAGGGAAATACAGTAGAAGGGTTTGTAGTATGGTCATTGGTCACCTCCCCTTGGGGGAGATTTCTCTCTCTCTCCCTTCTCTCTCTCTCTATCTCGATCTCTCTCTCCAGTAAGTGTACAAGCCCTGTGGCCAAAACAAAAATAAAAACAAAAACAAAAAACAAATAAAAAGTTTAAAAGAACAATAAGTAACTGGGTCGAGTGAAGGAAGTCAGATAAAAAGAGAAAAAAAGAGGTGTGGTGGTGCCCACCCTATGAAAAAAAAGAAAAGATAATAAAAGAATACTTACTGCATGATTCCATTTACATGTTGAAGTGTTATAGAACTGAATGGCTGTTGAATTTTTATTATGTATTTATTATTTTATTTTATTCTTCTTAGTTTTAAAAATTTGATTGCTATACATCATTTGACCTGCAAAGAGAATTTAGTCAACTTGAAATACACCTCAGATCAGTTCAGTTGAGAATACTATACATGTTATCATCACCAGGCAATAAACCATGTCTGTGTTCCACAAACTTGTTGCCTCTCTATCTTTTCTCCCTTATTTCCTTCCCTATACACTTTCCTTCTCCCACTCTCCCTCCACACTTTCTCCAGTGTCCATAACTGTTTTCACAGTTTTTATGTCCTCCAATATTTTAATCTCTACCATGGAGGACAGACAGTAAGTATATATTAAGTGGAGACATAGTATCTCTCTTTCATAGCCTGGCTTGCTTCATTCAGCAATAAATCTTCCATAATAGATTACTTTCTACTTTCTATCAAATGCCAGGGTCTGTTTTTTTGTTTTGTTTTGTTTTGTGTTTTTTTTTTTTTTTTTTTTTTTTTTTTTTTTTTTTTTTTTTTTTTTTTTTTTTTTTTTTTTTTTTATGACTGAATAGTATACCACTGAGTTTGTGTGCCACACTTTTTCAATCCATTCATAGGTTCATGGACATTTTGGTTGCTTTCAGGTCTTAACAATCATGAATAATACTGCAATAAATATTGATATGCAAATGCTTTTCTGACTGATGATGTTCCTTTCCTTGGGGTAGATACCCAGGATTGGGATAGCTGGGTCATATGGTAATTTTATTTGCAGATCTTTGAGGAATCTCCACATTGTTTTCCACAGTGGCTGAACCAATTTACATTCCCACAAAGTGTAGAAGAGTTCCCCTTTCACTAAAACCCACCAACACTTTCCATTTTTTTTTTTTTGAGAGGTTTTTGCTATAGGGCGCATGCACTCTCCAGACAGACAGAGAGAGACATAGAGACAGAAAGTGAGAAATCGCCCCCCCAGGGGGGATGGTCAGGCCGCAATCCCTTCTCCTCCACTCTCCTCTCGGGATCTTGGGCACACACGCACACGCACCCGGTGTGAGATATAAGCCACTGGGTCCAAGACGTGAACCACGGTTGACTACATGGGAGTCCAGCGACATAGTCATTACACCAACTGCTGGTTCCCCACTTTCCATTTTTTGTATTTTTGATCTTTACCATTCTCACAGGGGTTAGGTGGCATCTCACTGTGGTTTTAATCTCCATCTCTCTTGCGATCAGGGATGTTGAGCATTTCTTCATATTCTTTTTAGCTGTTCATATGTCTTCATTAGAGAGTTTTTTGTTCAATTTATTATTCCATCTTTTAATTGGGTTAATCTTTTTTTGGGGGGGAGGTAAACCTATTGAGTTCCCTGTGTATTCAGGTTATCAGTCCCTTATCTGAGGCATAGATTACAAAAATATTCTCGCATTCTGAAGTTTGTTGAGCCACATTAATTACTGTGTCCTTTGCTTCTTAATCTGAAATAATCCCACTTGTCTATTTTAGGGATTATTGCCTGTGCTTGGGAGTCTTATTTAAGAAATCTTTGCCTACCCTAATGTCTCCCAGAGTTTCCCTAGTGTTTTCCATCAGTAGTTTTATAGTTTGAGGTCTTAGGTTCAAATCTTTGGGTTTCATTTTGGGTTTATTTTTGTTAATGGTGAAGGATGAGGATCCAGTTTCATCTTTCTTCAGGTGGATACTCAGAATTTCCAGAACCTCTTGCTAAAGAGCTTTTCCTTTTTCCAGTGGATTGACTGGTATCTTTTGTGAAAATCAGTTGGCTGTAAGGTTTGGGGTTTATTTATGGAACCTGTATTCTGTTCTATTGGTCTACCTGTCTGTTTTTGTGGCAATACCATGCTATCTTGACTATCACAGCTTGATAGAATATTTTGGGGTCAGGGAGTGAGATGCTGCCCACGCCACTCTTCTTGCACAGAATTGCTTTGGCAATGTAAGGTCTTTTGTGATTCCAGATAAATTTTATAATTGTCTTTCTTAGATATGTGAAGAATGTCTCTGATAATTTGATTGTAATTTAATCAAATATGTGGATTAATTAGGGTACAATTGCTATTTTCATTATTTTAATTCTTCTAGTCAAGGAGCATGGGATGTCCTTCCACTTTTTTGTCATTTTCAATATATTTTTAAAGACTTTTCACAGTTTTCTTTGTAAAGATCTTTGATTTCCTTAGTTAGGTTTATCTCTAGGTATCTTATACTTTTTGTGGCTGTGGTAAAGGGGATTCTTTTGTTCACATCTACAACATTGAACTTTTTGTTCATTTATAGAAATGCTATAGATTTTTGGATGTTGATTTTGTATCTCACCACTTTATTGCATTTCTTATTCATTTATTGCTTCAAGAAGTTTTTTCATGGAAACCTTTGAGTCTTCTAAGTCTACCATCATGTAATCTGCAAATAAAGATATTTTCAATTCTTCTTTGCCTATTTGAATGCCTTTTATATTCTCTTTTCTGATTACATTGGCTAAGACTTCCAGCACTATATTACAAAGCAGTGAAAGTGGGCAGCCTTGCCTAGTACCAGTTTTCAGTGAAAAATCTTTTAGCTTTAGCCCATTCAGTATAATGTTAGCTATAGGTTTTACATATATGTCTCTTACTGTGTTAAAAAATGACCCTTCTATACCAATCTTGTTGAGAGTCATAATCATGAAAGGATGTTGTATTTTATCAAAAGCCTTCTCTGCATAAATTGAAGTGATCATATGGTTTTTATCTTTCTTTCTATTAATATGCTGCACTATATTTATGGTCTTGCATATGTTGAACCACCCTTGCATCACTGTAAATAAAGCCTACTTGATCATGATGAATAACCTTTTTTCTATGTTGTTGGATACAATTTGCAAGTATATTGTTGAGAATTTTGCATCTGTATTCATCAGAGATATTGATTTGTAGTTTTCCTTTCCTGTCATATCCTTATCTGTTTTGGGAACGAGGATAATGGAGCCTTCATAAAGTGAATCTGGAAGGTTTCTTTCCTTTTGGATCTTTAGAAATAGTTTGAGTGGGATAGGGATTAACTCTGCCTTGAAAGTTTTTAAGAAATCAGACGTGAAGTCATCTGGACCTGGGCTTTCCTTTCTTGGGAGGTTATTTATTATTGATTCAATCTAATAGCTTATTGTGTTTTCTGTGGGTGATGAAGAATTGATGTTTTCCTTCAAGGGAGAGACATTTTGTTGGTTGTTCATGGTTCTTGTGCCTCTGTGACTGTTTCTAATTGTCTGGTGATCTATGTATTCCTTCCTAAATTATTCAAGGTATCTCAGTGTTTAAAGGTGTGCAGGAGTAGAAAAATGGCCATATATCTTCTACTCTGCCTCCCTGTTGCTCACCAGCACCCTTCACTGTTATCACTGGTCCTGGATGACCCAAAGTCCTCCCTGCTTCTAAATAACACATTCACCTGAAAACAAGCTTCTCAGTTTCAACCCAGAAACACTGAAAAGATCACACTGTGTGGTATCCAAAACACCACCATCCTGAGAGTTCAAAGGTGAGTAGAGGCTTGGATGAGCTATGGGTCCCAGCCATTAGGCCCTGCAATCACAGGTAGCCTAGCACTGGGCAAGGCCATGCACTTGAACTAGTATCCAGATGGGGGGGGAGGGGTGCAAGTTCATCTTAAAGTCCCAAGGCACAAAACTGAAGTCCAAAAGCGATTGGTGGGGGAATGAGCCATGGGTCCTGGCCATTAGGCCCTGCAGCCTCAGGCAGCCTGGGGTCTCAAAAGACCCTTCACTTGAACCAGTATTCAGATGGGACAGGGTTGTGGTGTAAGTTTGACTTAAAGTCCCAAGACACAAATCTGAAGTCCAAAGGTGAGTTGATGGTGATGAGCCACTGGTCCCAGCTGTTAGGTCCTGTAGCCACAGGTAGCCTGAAGTCAGGCAAGGCCCTTCACTTGAACCAGAGTCCAGATGGGGCAGGGAGGAGAAATTGCCCTTATTATTTTCTTTATCTTCTGGGATACTAATTAGCCGAATGTTTGGGTGCTTGATGGTATCTGGTATTTCTCATATTCTAGCCTAATTTTTCTTGGTTGTTTTCGCAGTCTTTTTTTTTTTTTTGAGAGATATTTTTGCTATAGGGCACATGTGCTCACCAGACAGACAGAGATAGACATAGAGACAGAAAGTGAGAAATCACCCACCAGGGGGGATGATCACGCCACAATCCCTTCTCCTCCATTCTCCTCTCAGGATCTTGGGCACGCATGCACATGCGCCCGGTGTGAGTTTTAAACCACTAGGTCTGGGAAGCGAACCGCTGTCGACTACATGGGAGTGCAGCGACATAGCCATTACACTAACTGCTGGTTCCCTTTTCGCAGTCTTTTTGATACTTTTTTCTAGGTCAGAGGTTTTGTCTTCTACATTCAAGATTCAATCTTCTGTGAGATCTAACCTGCTTTTCATATGTTCAAGGGATGTTTTAATTTTCTGTATCATGGTCTTTATCTCTAACAATTCCACTTGATTCTTTTTTATAGTGTCTATTTGTTCTTTCAAATTGTGAAAGGACTTCCTCATCTCCTGGAACTCATCTCTTTTCTCTTGCATCTCATTTTTTATTTTTGTCATTACAAATATTCTGAATTGTTTATCTAACATCTCAAGGAGTTCCATTGTGTTTTCTGTGGATGATGAGGAATTGGTTTTCCCTTGAAGAAGAGATATTTTGATGGTTGCTAATACTTTTTGAGCCTCTACAATGATTTCTAGTCATCTGGATTTATATGCTCCTTCCTCAAATACTTTGAGTTAACTTTGAACATTCAAAGGCATGTGGGAATAAGCAATTGGTGATCTCTCTGCTGCTCTACCTCCATGATGCTCACCAGCAACCTGCACTGCTGTCACTGGTCTTGGGTGATTCAAAATCCTCCTCATATGGCGTGGGCCTCCCTGGAATGGATGTCTGGATG
Organism: Tupaia belangeri chinensis; assembly: GCF_000334495.1. NCBI lineage: Eukaryota > Metazoa > Chordata > Mammalia > Scandentia > Tupaiidae > Tupaia > Tupaia belangeri. Next base: position 130,041 of record NW_006201648.1, on the reverse strand, counting down.
GGGTGGGAAGGGTTAAAAGGTCTTCTCACAGCCTCCAGCTATAAATGACCTGCTGTATGGTAATGCCCTTCCCTGGAACAGATATCTGGAGGGGTGGGGAGGCACAAAAGATCTTCTCAAAGTCCCAAGCAGCACACCTGAGAATTCATGGGTGAGTCAGGGTGGGGGTGAACCACAGGTCTCTTGTGCACAGCCTTCAGCTATAAGAGGCCTACTGTATGTCTAGGCCCTTTGTTGTATTGAATGCCCCAATGTTGTATTGATTAACTTAAATAACAGTAGTGATTTCTGATTCCTTCTTAGAAATTGTCATACTGTAGGGGTCAACTGGTGGCATGGTGGTTAGGATGCTGGACACTCCCAAACACCCAACCCCAGTTCGAGTCCTGGGCCTGGTGACTTGTTTTCTCACTTTCTCTCTCTCTCATCAAATTAAAATTTAAGAAATTAATAAATTAAAAAATCTTTAAAAATGTTGTCAAATTATATACTTTAATTAAATTTATAAAGTAATTAAGATTTTTAAATATAATAACAGATACATAGTGAGTCAAAATAATTTAATGGTTGCCTAAAGAATATATCAAGTGATGAAAAAATAAAACCTACATGACAGCTCAATTGCCATACAAGAATTAAAGTAATAATTGTTTGGGTAAAAACATCATGAAACTATAGCAACTATGATTTTTTAAAGAATTTTCCCATGGGGTGTTTGCACTTGCTGGAAACAGAGATGGAGGAAGGGCATATGAGAAATCACCCCCTCCCCCAGGAGAAATAGTCATGCTACAATCCCTTCTCCTTCATCCTCTTCTCAGGATTTTGGACACACATGCACATGTTTCTGGTATGATTTTCAAACTTCCAGGGCCAGAACCTGAACCACAGTCAGTCATGTGGGAGTCCAGTGCCTTAAACACCATGCACCTGCAGGTCTTGTAACTGTGATTTTTTTTTTTAATCAAAGGAACACTGTTCTCTCTTGATGGAGAGAAGGACAGCAATTTCCTGGAGGTACCAGTGGGTACATCCCTATTACAACTCAATACTTTGTAAATTCAAGAAACCTAGTTAAGATGGGTTCCTCAGTCTTAGATTTGGAGAAAAGTGTCTCAAGATTGAATAAAGTATTACAAATTTAGACTTCTGGAATGTAGAGTTAATGTTGAAGGAGTAATAAGAACTGAATTCACTTGATTTTTTTTTTAACCTTGTCTCTTGAGAACAAAGAGTCAGAGAGAAAAGTTAACTTCCTGATCAGAGCAATGTCTCACAGGGACTGTGCTCAGGGTTTGGAGTAAGAGGAAAATCTTAATGCTTAATGAGCAGAGATACAGAGCTATAATTATCTCTTACAAGGCTGACTCTCAGCATTTGCAAACTTGAACTGGACAGAACATGATTATTTCTTTCACTATCCTAAGTCTGTCTCAAGAACTGATGCTTCACTCCTGCTGTTTTCTTTGGAGACAGAGCTTCAGTTTCCATTCACAACCTTCCAGGAAGGAAGCCATAATTTCACACAGAGACTTTTCTCTCAGATATCCTATTCAGGTGGAAGAAAGAGTCCAGTGAAATGACAGTAAAGAAAGATAAAAGGTAATGCATTTATATTAGAACTAAAAAGAGGATAACAGGCCAAGTGTAGACCAGAGAGTCTAATAGACATCTGAAAGACTGAAATAATGAAGAATTATTTTGACAGATAAAATAGTGGGGAAATGACACACAGCCCACAACATAGAAGGAAACAGTATGTTTTAAAAATCAACACTATAACTCATAAATGTGTATAATTACTGTATTTAAGTTATAAATTATGATAAAATTACTTTTAAATGATGTAACTTTTGCTTTATAAAAATGAAAATTAAAAAAGAAAACTCCAACACAAATCAATATGACAGCTTCTAAACTTTTCACCAGGCTGATAGTTGTGTTGGGAATTCATATGGTTTTCTTAAACTGTAACTGAGTTTGAGTGTATATATATTTGATCAAGATATCAATTTGCCTGTGTTTATTTTATGCTAATTTTTGTATGGTTGCCAGCATTTCAAATAATTTTTAACTGATTAGTATTTTTGGAATTGACTTTTGGTAGGTTTTTTTGGTCAAAAAGTTTTACATTTTAGTTAAATTTATATCTATCTTTTAAAAATTACTATTATTTTAAGGTTTTTGTCAAAGGGCATGTGAACTCTCCAGAGAGAGACAAAGAGAGACAGAGAAGGGAAGTGAGAAATCACCTCTCAGGGAGAACAGCCACACTGCAATCTCTTCTCCTCCATCCTCCTCTTGGGATTTTGGGCACTCACGCACACATGACCAGTGTGATTTTCAAGCCTCCAGGTCTGAGACTTGAACTGCAGTCAACCATGTGGGAATCCAGCTGCCTTAACCACCATGCCTCCTGTTAGCCCTCCATCTGATAGCCATCCATTTGTCTTTCAGTATTGTTCACTTGTCTAGAAAGTGCCTAGAACATGGTCAACATTCAATGTATATATCTAAAATGCATGAAATAATATCTTATTATGATTTTAGAATTCATGATCTTTTGAGGATAGCTTGAGTGTCAGAAAGGAATTCCTCATCAAAGATTGCACAAGAATTACCTTAAGGGAAGTAGATCCATACACAAAACTCAGAAACTAGTGTCTTGACTGTAGAATGTAAGTGAGAGCATCTGGCTTATGAGTAATACATGCTTATGTCATGGTTTCTATCTTTTTAAAATTAGCTATTTCAACCACATGGAACCAGGAAATGGTACACAAATTGCAGAATTTCTTCTTGGGGGATTTTCAGAAGAACCAGAATTGCAACCTCTCCTCTTTGGGTTCTTCCTGTCTATGTACCTGATCACCATGATTGGAAATGTGTTCGTCATCCTGGCCATCATCTCAGACTCCCACCTGCACACCCCCATGTACTTCTTCCTCTCCATCCTGTCCTTTTCTGACATTTGTCTCACCTCCACCACAGTCCCAAAGATGCTGGTGAACATCCAGACACAGAGCAAGGTCATCACCTATGCAGGCTGCATCATCCAGATGTTCTCTTACCTATTCTTTGTAGCATTGGATGACTTCCTTCTGACTGTAATGGCCTATGACCGGTATGTGGCCATCTGTCACCCCCTGTACTACAGGGTCATCATGAACCCAAGGCTGTGTGCATTGCTGGTTATGTTGTCCTGGGTTATGAGTGTCCTGAATTCACTATCAAATACTTTAATGGCATTGCGACTGTCCTTCTGTACACACGTGGAAATCCCTCACTTTTTCTGTGAACTTAATCAGGTAGTCCACCTTGCCTGCTCTGACACTTTTATTAATGACATAATGTTGTATTTTGCAGCTGGGGTGTTGACTGGTGGTCCATTTATTGGGATCATTTGCTCTTACTCTAAGATCATTTCCTCCATACGTGTAATCTCATCAGCTAAAGGAAAGTGCAAAGCATTTTCCACCTGTACCTCTCACCTCTCAGTTGTCTCCTTATTTTATTGTACAGCCCTAGGTGTGTACCTTAGTGCTGCCACTACTGGTAGCTCACACTCAAGTGCAGCTGCCTCAGTGATGTACACTGTGGTCACACCCATGCTGAACCCCTTCATCTACAGTCTGAGGAATAAAGACATAGAGAGGATTTTGAAAAGATATTTGGGAAGGAAGCTATAAGGACTATTTTTCAAGGAGAGCCAGTGATTGCAGGACCTTAAACCTCAAAGCAAGATATAATTATTGTTTAATCATAGCATAATAATTTTTTCAAACATTTTCTTCTGTTTTAAAAAATTCTATTTTTTTGCATTCAATCACTGTATATCATTAGAGCATTCCAAATAAGTTAATACACTGTATATTAGCCCAATTAAAGATGCTATCATGCACGTTATCAACAGATAATTTTCTATTTTTGTGTTTCTTTAATGTTCTGCTTCCTTCTCTTTCCCCTTGTTTCCCTCTTCTTATCTTCCCCACATTGTCTCTATTATCCACAATTGTTCTCCATGTCTGTACTTCCAATCTTTCAGTTTCTGCCATAGAGTGAAGACATTGGGTATATATCGAGTGGGGACATAGAATGTCTCTCTTTCACGGTCTGGCTTGCTTCGCTTAGCATTAAACTTTCCATATTTGTCCACTTTCTGTTAAATGATAGGGTCTCATTTTTTTTTTATGGCTGATCAGTATTCCAAGGTGTATGTGTGCCACTCTTTTTCAATCCATGCATCTATTCATGGACATTTAGGTTGGTTGCATGTCTTATCAATTGTGAAGAAAGCCACAATAATGCATGTGTTCAAGTTTTTGAAGGAGGTTTTTGAGTTCTATCATGGTTTCAGCTAAACCTGTCACAGAGAATTTTCCTGAAAGTTCTTTTTTTCTTGTGTGTAGTTTCCTTTTATCTTGCCACTTGGTCAGCTATGTATTCCTTTTCCAGTGCCAACAGCTTCTTGTCAGTCAATTCCTTGGAAACCACATCCTGAACCTCCTCAATATTATTCTCATCCACACCGAAGTTAAAGTAATTTGTCACCTCAGCCATAGTCTTGTTTATTTTTTAAACCTTTCTAAGATTTTTGCTATAGGTTATATTAGTTCATTAGAGAGAGACATATAGAGTGTGAAATCACCCCCTTACCCCGGGGAGATGGCCATACCACAATCTCTTCTCCATCCAGTCTCTTCTCAGGATTTTGGGGGCCAGATTCAAGCTGTCAAATCCAGGACGCAAACTGTGGTTGGCCATGCGGGAGCCTTAACCCTATCCTACCTGGTGGTCTCTACTTATTTATTTATTTATTTAGTCAGTTAGTTAGTTTTTGTCATAGGGTGCATGCAATCACCAGAGAAAGATGAGAGAGAGAGAGAGAGAGAGAGAGAGAGGGAG
>NW_006201648.1:107953-125062 GCF_000334495.1 Tupaia belangeri chinensis | reverse complement strand
ATTTTGGGTATGCCTGCACATGCCTGGTGTCTTTTTATAAACTACCAGATCTGGGACTCAAACCAAGTCAGTCACTTGGGAGTCCAACACCTTAACCATCTGCTGCCCCTTCTAGTTATGGGGTATTCAACCTGGTACTTATATTTATTGGAAGCTGTTGGGGTACGTCTATGAAGTAGAAAAGGTATTATTTCACAAAAAATGGAGAGAGAGAGAGACAAAGCAATTTGAAAATGGAGGAAAAACTGAGGCATAACAGCTATTGTGAATGTCCTAAACTTAGGGCTTGAGGAGACATGGGCGCCACTGAAGACTCTAAGGTAATCCAGAGTAACAGTGCCTTGTGGTGTACAAGGATCCATGCCAGTTTGCTTTTCCTTTCCAGTACTCACACCTGGTAGTCACACATTCCCATGAGTCTGGTTGCTGTGGCCAGGGGTGGACTACTGTATGAAAATCCTGATGGGTTGAACTAGTTTGTGGCATGGTGGTTAATGTGACTGGATCCCACATGGTCAACTGCACAGTTCAATTCCTGGACTGGGTGACTTGAGGAACATGCCCCAAGTCCTAAGAAGAGGGAGAAATAGAGAAGAGATTGTGTCATGATCATTCTCCATGTGGCTTGGGGGGAATTTCTCTTTTTTCTGTCTCTCTGTATCTTTCTGGTAAATACACTCAGTCTCCTGTCAGTCAGGTTTCCTTATTTAAAAACCAAATTTTTAAAAAAATATGAAATGTGTTAAAAATTTTTTTTTTTACAATTTTTCACTGTGTATCATTACAACACACCAAATTAATTTTCCCATCATGAATACACTGTAGATTGGTTCAGTTAAAGATACAACCACACACATTATAATCATATTTTCTTCCACTTGGAGTTTGTAAAACATTTTGCTTCTTTCTTTCCACTTGATTCCCTGCCTCTCACCCTCCACCATCCCACCTTCCTCCCAAACTGTCTCCGGTATCATCATTGCTCTCCATGCTTTTGTACCTTTCAATCTTTCAAATTCTGCCATAGAGTGCAGACGATTGTTATATATTGAATGGGCCATACAATGTCTTTTTCATAGTCTGTCTTGCTTTGCTTAGCATTATTATTAACTGTGGTCACAATGTGGTGAAATAGATCACCTACACATTTTCCTCCAGCCCAATAGAAACTTTGTACCTTTTCTTTTTGTTTAGATTTTTGCCATAAGACACCTATGTTTGCCAGAGAAAGCAAGAAACCACACCCCAGGAGGGATGGCCATGACACACTCCCTTCTCCATTCTCCTCTCGCGACCCTAAGCATGCACACACATGTGCCTGGTGTGTCTCTTAGGAAGCCAGGTCCAGGACTTGAACCACAGAGTTGGTCATGTGAGATTCAGCACTTCAATCACCATGCCAACTGCTGGACCAAAAACCTTGTACTTTTTAATCAACGTATTCCCCTTTCTCTTTTTTCACAGTATTCCCCAGTCTCTGGTAACCACCTGACTACTCTGTTTATATGAGATTGCCTTATTTAGGTTCCACCCATAAGTGAGATTATATGGCATTTATCTCCCTGTGTCTAGATTATTTCACTTAACATGATACAATGCAATTGGACTCACATGGGAAAGATCCTGAGTTCAAGCCCCTGGATTTCCCTGAGTATACTGGCTATCCACATATTCCCATTAACCAAGCCAGTGGAGATTGTGGATGGGTCATACTTGGAATCCTGTTGGAATATTCTTTTCTCTCTTTCTCTCTCTCTTTCTTCTTTCTCTCATGAAATAAATAAGCTTTGAAGATAAGGGTGGCTCAAAGATTTTCACAAACTGAATTCTCTAAGTATCCAGAACTCACACTGACTTCCCTGAGGGACACTGGTATAGACAAAAATAACATTTTTCCTGTTGAATCCTTGTCCCCAAGATTAGGTTATAAATCAAGTGACTCAGTTTTTATTATTCCTCCTTGAATTCTGCCAATCTCAAAATCACTTATCCTCCCTTTGAGTTCAAGTGTTATGCAAAGCCTACAACTGCAGTTTGTGTCTGGGATGTTGGTGACCTGAAAAACATGTCAGATAAGTGTGCATGTGTGTGCAAAATCCCAAGAGAAAAATGGAGGAAAAGGGATTTCAATGTGACCATCCACCTTGGAGGTGTGTTCTCACATTTATCCCGACCCTTGACTCTCTCTGGAAAGTACACACAATCTCTAGATTAGTTAATTAATGTTTGTTTTATAAAAGGAATAGCAGTTTATTCAGCTCATGGTTGGAGACCCAAAGTCCAGGAACCATTTTCTAGTGAGGCTAAAACATGGTGGTAGGCATAAGTGGTTGTCCATAAGTTTCTCCTCATTCTGGTCTCCATCCATATGGTCTTGGCCTGCCTCATCCCCTCTCCTTGTAGATACAACAAAAATCTGTCACAAGAGCTCCACCCTAGTGATTTTATCTCACCCAATTCACCACTTTGGGAAAGAAACCATGAGGGAGTTAAATTTTTACTTAACATCTTAACAATATAACCAAGAACCAACATAAGAGCTTTTGAGAGATACCCACTAATCCTTTACCAAGACAAAATTCCCAAATGTGAACTGTTAGGGGAAAAATCATTATCTGGATGATACCTAGCAGTTAAAGTGTCAATATAGAAAATAAAATTGTATGTTAAGGATGATGTGTGTGATAATATCTTTGACTAGACTAATGTGTATTGCATTCATGCTGGGAGGGTTCCTTTTGTATGCTGCAAAATATATAGTAATGAAATGTAAATGAAACAAACAAAAAATAAATTAAAATTTATTTTAAGAGAAAATAATTATAGAAGCATAAGTAAAAAATTATTACTCAGATGTTCTCATACTAAGAAGTTATATAAATGCCCTTATTTGCCATTTGTAGTATTTTTCATGAAAATAATAGAACTGTAGGAGCTGGCAGGTGGCAGAGCGATTAAGGTGCAGAATTCCTACACAGCCAGCCAAGATTCAAGTCCTGGACCTGGAGGCCTGCTTTCTCACTTTCTCTCTGTGGTCAAACTAAAAATTAATTAATTATTTATTTCTTAAAAAATAAATTAAAAAAGAGAATAGTACAACTGTCAAATATTTCTTCAGTAAAATTTAAGAAAAAGGAAAACAGTGCAATCACACAAGCTACTTGAGAATAAATATCCTTTTAAGAAAGAACAGTTTTATTGAGATATAATTCACATACCAGAAATGCATGTTCTTCTGTGACATGAATGGGAATTTATAAATATTTCTGATCCAAGATGGGGAAAAACTGTGAGAAGATAGGAAAATACCAATGGAACAAATATTAGACAACAGAAATATAAGAAAGCATAATAAAGTGAGTTGTTTAAATGGTATAGAGAAATGTAAGCCAAAGACATGGACATTACAGCAAATAAATCTAAGGAGCAAGTTTTATTTCCACAATCTCAATTTATGGCTCCAAGGCTTTGAATCCCATAATCATAGGAACTTCTTCAGTCTCAGTTTAATTGACCTTTTCATAGTTTCCCTCCCAGTGTCTTTCAGAGCCCTCTTTATGTCTATTCCTCAGACTGTAGATGAAGGGGTTCAGCATGGGGGTGACCACAGTGTACATCACAGAGGCTGTTTAACTTGAGTGTGAGCTGTGGGTAGCACCAGAACTAAGGTACACACCCATGCTTGTACAATAAAATAAGAAGACAACTGAGAGATGAGAAGTGCATGGAAATGCTTTATACTTCCCCTGAGCTAGTGAGGTTGCATGAATGGAAGAAACAATCTTAGAGTAAGAGTAAAGGATCCAGGCAAGGGGAAAACCAACAGCAACACTGCTGGAAAGTAGATCACCAGGTCATTAAGAAAGATGTCAGAGCAGGCAAAGTGGAGCACCTGATTAAGTTCACAGAAGTGGGGGGATTTCCAAGTGAGAACAGAAGGACAGCCACAACACCATCACATGTTGTAATAAAGAATGCAGGGCACTGATAATGCCTGACACCAGAACCAACTATCCACATAGCTGGGGGCTCATGATGACTGTGTAGTGCAACAGGTAGCAGATAGCCATAAACCAGTTATAGACCATCACTGTCAGGAGATGATCATCTAATTCTGCAAAAAACAGTAAGAAGTACATCTGGGTGATGCAGCCTGCATAAGTAATAACTTTTCTCTATCTGGATATTCATCAATTTCTTTGGGATGCTCATGAAAGTGAAACAGATGTCTATGAAGGAGAGAATGGAGAGAAAGAAGTGCATGGGCATGTGCAAGTAGGAGTCTGAGATTGTGAACAGGATGATGAGCAGGTTTTCACACACAGTGATCAGGTACATGGAGAGGAAAAGCCCAAATACGATGGGCTGCATTCCTGATTATTCTGAAAATCCCTGAAGAAATGTTGAAATTTGTATATCATTTTCTGCTTCCATGTGGTGGAGATGACTACAACAAAGAGAAAAATAACAAGACAAATTTTCACAGAGGTGGATAGTACATCACTGAAATGCCACAATTCATATTTTATAATCAATAAATTCATTTTTATATTAGGTGTTTGAATGGTGTCACCTTTTGAGGATTCCTTGGCATATTTCATTATTTATTATCACCCACCCTTAGCCTCTTAACCACATGGTCATTATTCTACAATTTTTAGTTTTTGTTCTTTTTTTGTCATTGCTTTTTTCCCCATATGGTGTAAGAGAGAGAAAGAGAAAGTGAGAAATCACCCCCAAGGGGGTAAAACCATGCCACAATCCCTTCTCCTCCATTATCATCCTTTCTCCCCAGTGTGAATTTAAGCCACCAGATCTGGGAGTCGAACTACCATGTGGGAGTCCAGCACCTTAACCAACATATTAACTGCTAACCCAACAACTGACTATTGTAAATGTTATTATCCTCACCTATATAGTGTGGATAATGGTATCCTTCTAAAACAGATATAATCCCAATACATCTGTAGATAAACTTTAGCAGTTCTTTTCTAAATAAATGGTTATCCCTGGTGAGAAGATGAGGCCGATATTTTTCTTCTGCCTCTCAAACATCTTCATTATTTCCCCACTTCATGGTCCTCAGTCCCATACCTTATTCAGTTTCCTGATGTCTTCTCCAGTTATCACAGACTGGTAGCTCTCCAGCTCAATACTCACATTGATTCAGACAGGTCTTTCTATATTACAGAGATGATCACCTCAACTTTCTGTTTAATCCATCCTTTTTCTTCCATGACTCCCAGCTGGAGAATGAGGTAAAATTCTATAGCTTCAAATACCAGACTATCAGAATTCCAGCCCTTTAAAATAGTAACAAGAAGTTCAACAATTTACTGTGCATCTAAATTAAATTTAGAACAGGAGCCTGTTATTCCATGCTGTACACTGTAACGATGTACAGTGATTAAGTATAAATACATTTTTTTCTTTCTTTGGAGAGGTTTTTGCTGTAGGGTGTGTGCACTTGCCAGAAAGACAGAGAGAGACAGAAAGCGAGAAATCGCCTCCCAGGAAAGATGGCCGCACCACGATCCATTCTCTTCCATTCACCTCTCAGGATCTTGGGCAAGCACATACATGTGCCTGGTGCCACCGGGTCCAGGACTCGAACCACGGTCAACTACATGGGAGTCCAGACACATAGCAATTACATTAACTCCTGGCCCCAACCTAAATACAAATTTAAAAAATCTCTACTGAAGTCACAACTTCATAAAAAAAAATGGCCAGCAGGTGGTGTAGTGGTTAAGGTGCTGGATTTCCATGTGGTCAACCTTAAATGGAGTCCTAGTCCTGGCAGCTTGCTGTGTCATTTTTTTTCTCACTCTTTCTTTCTCCTCGTTGCTCTTTCTCTGATGAGTGCATGTACCCTATGACAAAATTACATAATAATAATAATAATAATAATAATAATAATAGTAAGTAAAATTAAGAAATAATTTTTTTAAATGGGAATATTTTCCTAATACAAAATAATTGCAAATATTTGAGATGACAAATATACCAATTACCCTCATTTAATCACTACACATTTTTATTTTTTAACTTGCTGTAGGGTGAGTGCACTCACCAGAGAGGGACAGAGAGAGAGAGGGAGGAGAAGAGAGAAATCACCCTCCAGTGGGAGTGGCCATGCTGCAATCTCTTCTCTTTGGGAATTTGGGCACACATGCCTCATGTGTTTTTCAAGCCACTGGACCTGGGACTTGAACCAAGCAGTCAGCGATATGTGATCTAGCTGCCTTAATCACCATTCCACCAGTTGGCCTCACATATTCTTCTTTATTATTGCACATGGTAGTCTTGAACTAAAAAATTACATTGTATGCCACACATATGTAAAACTGATACATATTAATTAAAAAAGGGGCCATATTTTTTCTGTGACAGATTGTTCTGTCTTACCCTTACACTGCCTATTCCCAACCCACACAGATCTCTTAAACTTGAATATGATTTTCAGCTTCTACAAAAGTCAGAACTAAAACCCGTCACTAGACATGGATGTCCACTTTCTCCACTTTTCAATATAGTGCTAGAAATCTTAGCCAACATAATTAGAAAAAAGAATAACATAAAACATATTCAAATAAGCAAAGAAGAGTTGAAAATATCTTTATTTGCAGATGACATGATGGTATACTTAGAAGACAAAAAGGTTTCCATTAAAAAACTTCTTGAAGTAATAAATGAATGTAGTAAAGTGGCAGGTTACAAAATCAACATCCAAAAATCTATAGCATTTCTTTTTATGAACAAGATGAATGTGATAGATTTGCAGAAAGGAATTCTTTTTACCATAGCCACAAAATGTATAAGATACCTAGGGATAAACCTACTGAAATCAAAGACCTTTAGAAAGAAAACTATGAAAATCTTTCTAAAAGATATTGAAAATTACATAAATAAGTGGAAGGACATCCCAGGTTCCTGGATTTGAAGAATTAATATAGTCAAAATGGCAATTTTACTCAAATTAATATACATACTTAATGCAATTCCAATCAAAATACCAGGGACATTTTTTTACAGATCTAGAAAAGACAATCATAGAATTTATCTGGAATCATAAAAGACCTCATATTGCCAAAGCTACTCTGTGCAAGAAAAGTGGAGTAGGTGGTACCTCACTCCTTGACCCCAGAATGTACTATAAATCTGTGATAATCACAACATGGCACTGGTACAAAAAATACAGATGGAACATTGGAATAGAATAAAGACCCCAAAAATAATTCCCAAAGCTTACACACAAAAGAAATTGATCAATCCAGTGGGAAAAAGAAAACCTCTTTAGCAAATAGTGCTGGAAAAACTGGGTGTCCACCTGCAGAAAGATGAAACTGGATCCCCATTTTTCACCACTAATAAAAGTCAACTCAAAATGGATTAAAGATTTGAACCTAGGACCTTAAACTATAAAACTACTGATGGAAAACACTGGGGAAACTGGAAGAATTTGGGGTAAGCACAGACTTCTTAAAGAAGACTCCCAAAGCACGGGTAATAATCCTTAAAATAGACAAATGGGATCAATTAAGATTAAGAAGTTTATTTTTCACCACTAATAAAAGTCAACTCAAAATGGATTAAAGATTTGAACCTAGGACCTTAAACTATAAAACTACTGATGGAAAACACTGGGGAAACTGGAAGAATTTGGGGTAAGCACAGACTTCTTAAAGAAGACTCCCAAAGCACGGGTAATAATCCTTAAAATAGACAAATGGGATCAATTAAGATTAAGAAGTTTATGCATAGCAAAGGACACAGAAATTAGTGTGAATTGACAACATTTGGGATGGGAGAGTATTTTTGTAAAATATACCTCAGATAAGGGACTGATAACTAGAATACACAGGGAACTCAAGTGGTGGCTTACTGGAAAAAAAAAAAAAAAAGATTAACCCAATTAAAAGATGGAAAAAGATCTGAACAAAAAACTCTCTAAGGAAGACATAAGAACAGCCAAAAAACATAAAGAAATGCTCAACATTCCTCATCATAAGGAAGATGCAGTTTAGGGAACCAGCAGTTAGTGTAATGGCTATGTCGCTGGACTCCCACGTAGTCGACCGTGGTTCGCGTCCCAGACCCGGTGGCTTAAAACTCACGCCGGACGTGTGTGCGTGCATGCCCAAGATCCCGAGAGGAGAATGGAGGAGAAGGGATTGCGGCGTGACCATCCCCCCTGGGGGGTTATTTCTTGCTTTCTGTCTCTACGTCTCTCTCTGTCTGTCTGGCGAGTGCACGTGCCCTATAGCAAAAACCTCTCCAAAAAAAAAAAAAGGAAGATGCAGTTTAAAACCACAGTGAGTTACCATCTAATCCCTGTCAGAATGGCAAAGATCAGGGACCAGTAGATGGCATAGTGGCTACATCTCTGGACTCCCATGTAGTCAACAGTGGTTCAAGTCCCAGACCCGGTGGCTTAAACTCATCCCAGGTGCGTGTGTGTGCGTGTGCATGCGTGCATACCCAAGATCCCAAGAGGAGAATGGAGGAGAAGGGATTGCAGAGTGGCCATCCCCCCGGAAAGTGATTTCTCACTTTGTCTCTCTCTGTCTTTCTGGTGAGTGCATACACCCTATAGCAAAAAACCTTTCAAAAAAAAGAATGGCAAAGATCAAAAATGCAAAAATCTGTAAGAGATGGAGGGGTTGTGGCAAAAGGAGAATTCTCCTACACAGTTGGTGGGAATGTAAATTGGTCCAACCACTGTGGAAAACAATATAGAGTTTCCTCAAAGATCTACAACTAGAATTACCATCTGATCCATCAATCCCACTCCTGGGTATCTACCCAAAGGACAGGAGAATGCTCAGACAGAAAAGTGCTTGCATGTCAATGTTTATTGTGGCATTATTCACGATTGCTAAGACATGGAACCAACTAAAATGTCCATGAATAGATGAGTGGATTGAAAAAATGTGGCACATATACTCTATGAAATACTATTCAGCCATTAAAAAACAAGACCGTGCCATTTGATAGAAAGTGGTTGAATATGGAATATTTATTGCTGAGTGAAGTAAGCCAGGCTATGAAAGATATTGTATGTATCCACTTAATACATACCGACTATCTGCACTCTAGCAAAGAGATTGAAATATTGGAAGGTATAATATTGTTATGGATGATGAAGACAGTGTGGAATAGGGGGAGGAAAGGAAGAGCATAGAGAAGAAAATCAGAAGAAATAGAGAGGGATGACATTTGTGGGACACAGAAATGGTTGATTATTTGTTAATGATAACATGTGTACTATTCTCAACTGGTCTGATATTAGAAATGTTTCATGTTGGGTAAATTCTCTTTATAAGCAAAATGACATATAGCAATAGAATGTTTAAAAACAATAAAAAATATAAATATATGTTTAAAAATAATAATCTGAAAAAAATGAAAAGCTATTTGCTGCTGCTGATGTGTATAGTAATGTTTTTGTCTTGACTGATATGCATGGTAATCATGTTGGAAAAAGAAATGTTATACAGGGAACCAGCAGTTAGCATAATGGCTATGTTGCTGGACTCCCACGTAGTCGACAGCAGTTCGCGTCCCAGACCTGGTGGCTTAAAACTCACACCAGGCACGTGTGCGTGTATGCCCAAGATCCCAAGAGGAGAATGGAGGAGAATGGAGGAGAATGGAGGAGAAGGGATTGTGGCATAACCATTCCCTCTGGGGGGGTAGTTTCTCGCTTTCTGTCTCTATGTCTCTCTCTGTCTGTCTGGCGAGTGTGTGTGCCCTATAGCAAAAACAAAAAAGCCTCTCCAAAAAAGAAAAAAAAAGAAATGTTATGCACTATAAAGATATATGTGATTAAATGCAATAGAAGAACAATAATAAAAAATATATTTAAAAATAAAAATAAAATGCATAGAAAAAGGAAAAAATTTACAGAAAAATATAATTAAAATATGTGTTTATTTGGGTGCAAAGAAATTTTGAAATCCTGGCATAGTTTTTTTTTGTTTTTTCATAATGCACATCTGAGGACCTTTCATATCTGATCACCATTTTGATTTACTTATGTTTATTTTGTGCCAATGTTACTACAGTTATCAGCATTTCAAAATATATTTATAGATTTTTTGTTTATTGCCTTTTTTATTTATCTATTTCTAATTTCATTTTCTTTTATACAATCAAATTATTTAGCTTACAAAGTGAATATTTTAACATGTGAACATTTATCCCTAGTCCAGGTGACTAAACTATAAAATATCTTTTACAGAAAATTGCATGTTTCTTTGTCCCATTAATGCTTTTACTCCCCATTTTTCTTCTAATTGTTCTTCCTCAAACCCTACTCTTACACACACACACTGTATCTGTATTTACATACATTTACTGTGTTCCTATATACTTCGGTCAATCCCTTTCAGTCATAGCGTGTGGACACTCAGTATATATTAAGTGAGGACATACAATGTCTCTCCTTCATATCCTGGCTTGCTTCACTCAGCAGTAAATCTTCCATATTCATTCACTTTCTATCAAAAGCCAGGTGTTTTTTTTATGGCTGAATAATATTCCATAGAGTATATGTGCCATGGTTTTTAGATTCATTCATCTGTTTGTGGATAGATGGTTTAGTTGGTTCCGTGTCTTGGCAATTGTGAATAGTGCTGCAATAAACATTGATGTGCAAGCACTTTTCTGATTAAGAATTCTTCTGTCCTTTGGATAGATACTAAGGAGTGGGATTGCAGGATCATATGGTAGTGCTACTTGTAGATTTTTGAGGAATCTCCAAATTGTTCTCCACAGTGGCTGGACCAATTACAATCCCACCAGCAGTGTAAGAGAGTTCCCCTTTCACCACAGTCCCGCTAGCATTTATCGTTTTGTTGTTGTTGCTGTTGTGTGTGTGTTTTTTTATCTTAGTCATTCTGACTGGGGTTAGGTGGTATCTCATTGTTGTTTTGATATGTATTTGCCTTACAATGAGGGATGTTGAGCATTTTTTCATATGCCTTTTGGCTATTCCTATGTCATCTTTGGAGAGTGGTTTGTTCAGCTCATTCTCCCATCCTTTAATAGGGTTGATCATCTTTTTTCAAAACAGCAACTTGAGCTCCTTGTGAATTCTGGTTATGAGTCCCTTCTCTGACACATAGTTTACAAAAATATTTTCCCATTCTGAGGGCTGTCGATTCACACTAATTACTGTGTCTTTTGCTATGCAGAAACTTCTTAGTCTGATGTAATCCCACTTGTCTCTTTGGGGGATTATTGACTGTGCTTTGGGGTTCTTATTTAAGAAGTCTTTCCCTGCCCCAATGTCTCCCAGAGTTTCCCCAGTGTTTTTCAGGAGCAGTTTTAAAGTGTGAGGTTTTAGATCTTTAATCCACTTTGACTTGATTTTTGTCAAAGGTGAGACAAATTTTTGAAGCCAGTGTATTTATTAACTTACTTGAACAGTTTAACGTAGTACCAAAAACTAGATGATTTAAATATTACTCTTCTGTCTCACAACTCTGGAGATAAGAAGTGTGATGTCAGTGTTGGCAGGGTTGATTCCACTTAGTGGACATGAGTATGAGTCTGTTCTATGTAGGTGGGAGATTAGTGGGGGATGTACAGTTGATTAAAACATATTTAATATACCCAATGAGATGAATCAATAGCCCCAGCCATGTCTGAGATAGCCAATGAGATGAATCAATGACTCCAGCCTTGTCTGATATAGCCAATGAGATGAAACAGTGGGTCCAGTCATATTTGATATAACCAGTGAAATGAATCTGTGGGATCAGTCACATTGGGTATAGTCATTGAGATGAGAATAATCAGTGCACTCAGTCCATGATCAATTAACACAACCTAGATTTAAAAATTATAAACCTCAAAGAATGTAACTGCCAGGGGCCCTGAGTCACAATTTATCTCTCACTCTTGGATTACTTTTACTTCTCAGGAATGTACTTTCACTTTTTCTTAATAAACTACCCTGTGCTTTTACAAAACAAAGACAAAAACAAAAAAAGAATGTTCCATGGCTTACTCCAGCTTTTATGGGCTCCTGGCAATCTTCAACATTCCTCTAGGGGGCTGAATCTGTAAGTTTAGAGTGCTCTTGCATCTAGATATGTGTTCTTGATTTTTTAGCCTCCATATATAATTTATATGTTTAAAAGTTTTTTTAAAATTCCTTTTTGTTTCTATGAAAGAGACAGAGGGAGAGATGTATTCAAAAAGTTTATGAAAATGCCTAATATAGAAAAAATTATGCATAGATTATTTTTTAATTTTGCACCAAAATAAACTTGTACTTTAAGTCCATATTTCTGAAGGGCCCTCATGCTTAAACAGTGTGTATGTATAAGTATGTTGGAAGCTGGAAGATGCTGTGGTTAGGGCTCTTGATCCCACATGGCTGACTGCACAGTTCAAGTTCTAGACCTGGCAGCTTGAAAAATCACTCCAGGTACATATGTGTGTATGCTCAAAAATCCCAAGAGAAGAATGGAGGTGAAGGGACTGCAATGTGAACATCTCCCTACCCAGGGGGGTGATTTCTCACTTTTTTTCTTTCTCTTTCCCAGTATCTCTCATTCCAAAAAGTGCATATGCCCTGTAGAAAAACTAAAAATAAATAGATAGATAAATAAATAAATAAATAAATAAAGGATCATTTCTAATTCCTACCATAGAGACCCTACCAAGACATTTTTGGAAGTTACTTTAGTTATTTTTGAAGTTCCTTCCTTAATTATTTGCCTCCTATTCCTCTATCCTGAATCAACTTGAAGCTAATATTACTCAAACATTTTTTTCTACCTGTTTCATATGGCCTTTTGTAAATTATTAATGTTTTGTGTCTTTTCCCCAGTAGTGCATTACTTTTCCTGGGATTTAAAATTAAGACCTAGTAGCTCAAAGAAATTAACTTTTTGTCAGTCAAGTAGATTATGTTTTCCAACGTAAATCTCAACATAGCATGCTTTCTCAGTCAAAATTTTAAATTTTATGGTCCAATAACTGATTTTTTTTTCTCTTTTCTGTTAAAGACTTATGTTCAGAAGAACTTCTACCTTCTAAGATTATATGTACCTATGTATAAATAGCTTCATTTAGGCAGTCCATAAAATATACATGTAGATGTATGTATTGTGCTCCACAGATGTAGGTAATAATGTTGATTTATTTATTAAAAATCAAATGTGTGCCAGCAGGTGGTATGGTGGTTAAGGAATTGGGCCTCCACATAGATAATCAAGGTTTGAGTCCTGGACCTGGCTGCTTGAAAATCACATTGTGTGTGTGTATGTGCATGCCAGAAATCCCAGAATGAGAATGATTGTGGAATGGCAAACTCCACCAGGCAGTGATTTCTCACTCTTTCACTTTCTCCCTCTCTTTCTAGTGATTGCACATGCCCTATGGTAAAAACCTAAAATCAATCAATTAATAAATAAATAAATTATAAATGTATTGAATCTGTGTATCTATCTGTGTTTTCTTCTTGTCTTTCATATGATCTGCTTTCACATTTTACATTTGAAATTTACTTAGAAATATGGAGACAGGATTGAACATTCTTTTATTTTTCTAAACAATCACTAAATACTTAGTTGTACCTTCAAAGAAAAACTTATGATAGCTAGAAATAAAAAGTACAAGATAACATGACAGTAAAATATATTTCAAAGAATATTAGACATTTTACTAAATTATCAAACTCTAAGATTATTCTCTTGAAAGAAAGGGAGAAAAGTAGCTTCAATCCTTATCATAAATTTTAGCAGTGTTCTGAAATTTACAGCCAAGGTAATGTAAGCTAATAGTGAAATAGATCTTGAGGTGTGGTGAAAGTGGGAACTCTCTTATGCTGCTGGTGGGAATGTAAATTGGTCCAGCCACTGTGGAGAACAATTTGGAGATTCCTCAAAAATCTACAAATAGAACTTCCATATGATCCAGCAATCCCACTCCTTGGTATCTACCCAAAGGACAGAAGAATTCTTAATCGGGAAAGGGCTTGCACATTGATATTTATTGTGGCATTATTCACAATTGCTAAGTCATGGAACCGACCCAAATGCCCACAAACAGATGAATGGGTTAAAAAACTGTGGAACATATACTGTATGGAATACTACTCAGACATAAAAAAAACAAAAGCCTGGATTTTGACAGAAAGTAGATGAATATGGAGGATTTACTGCTGAGTGAAGCAAGCCAGGCTATGAAGGAGAGACACTGTATGTGTCCACTTAATATATACCAAGTGTCTGCACTCTATGACCTGAACTGAATTAAAAAAGGATATAGAAACAGAGTAAATAGTTGTGAATACCAGATATAGGATGGAAAGAGAGCGGGTAAAGGAATAGAGTCTGAGGAAGAACACTGAGGAGAAAAAGAGAGGCATAGCATTAATGAGACAAAGAGATAGGGTATTATGTGTTGCAGATAACTTTATAGCATTATCAACTGGACTGGGGAGAAATGTACACATGTTGGAATATTCTCTTTTCAAGCTAAATAATGTGATTGGATGTATAAAAGAACTTGAAATTTAAAAATTCATATTATTTGAAGAAAGAATTTTTGAATGAATTTATGAAACAAATCTTAAATATATTTTTTTTCTTTTTTGGAGAGTTTTTGCTATAAGGTGTGTGTGCTCACCAGACAGACAGAGAGAGACAGAGAGACAGAAAGTGAGAAATCACCCCCTAGGGGGGATGGCCACACCTCAATCCCTTCTCTTCCATTCTCCTCTCAGTATCTTGGGCACGCACGCACACGCACCCAGCATGAGTTTAAGCCATTGGGTCCGGGACTCGAACCACGGTCGACTACGTGGGAGTCCAGTGACATAGCCATTACACCAACTGCTGGTCCCCTAGTCTTAAATATTAATGAGAAATTCTGAAAAGAGTCATGATACTTTATAAGAACAGAAAAAAAAAACTTCCTTAAAATATTAATACTAATAATATTAGAGACATAATGTGATGGAATATCATTGTTAATGAAATTAAGCCTCAATTTTTTAGAACATTATTACATATAAATTATTATAATCTACATTAAAAAAAAGCTACAGGAAAATTTATACCAAAAAAGACTGAAATATCTAGAGGAAAATTACTGAGACTAAAATGGGAACATGAATATAACAAGAATGTCAATTTTTTTCTTAATTTACTTATAATTCTAATGGAACATCCAATAAATTTAAATGGTATTTTCCTTGCCACAATGTTAGATGATTTTGCCATTAATCTGTAAGAATAAACTGACATCAAAAATAACATTATTGCAGACAGAGGTAATATTACCTGAGTATCTCTAGTCAACACTTAGGTATATCTACTATGAAGATAAATAATTAAAACTATATTATAAAGACAACGTGCTCACCGAAACAGCATAAAATCATAATGTGGATGATCATTTACAAAGTGTGCTGATGATAATGTTTATGGTAGTATCTCAGACTTGACAAATATGCACTCTATTCATGCTGGGGAAAACCATGTAGCACACTGTAGGGATGTACAGTGACTAAATGTAAATTTAAAAAATAATTTTAGGAATGTGAACAGGGTCATACAAAGATGATAATTTATATGTATTGTCCTAAGATAAAATGAAACATAAAATTAGCATAAATCGAAATAAGATTTGACTTAAATCACACCAGGTACATGTGTGTACCTGCTCAAAAATCCAGAGAGGAGACTGGAGGAGAGGGGATTGCAGTCTGGCTTTTCTGGAGTGGGGTGTGATTTCTCACTTTCTCTGTCTTTCTGTCTGTTTATCTCTGACAAGCATCCTTGCCCTATAGCAAAAACTAAAACTAAAATAATAATAATAATAATAAGAGATTTCATTTGGTGAGATATTTTGATCTGAAAGAATGAGTAATGATGGAAATTGTGTATTAGATTCTCTTCTATAAATAAAGAAAGAAGAGAATCTATTTTGAACTTGATATTTAGAAATACTCTTTAGGTTGAATGTATTGAAGACAAAATGATGACATATATTAAACACAAGCAATGATTAATTATAACAGTGGTTATTAGATTTTTTTTTAGCTGACGGGGTGGCAAAGGTCCAGATACCAAACATGTAGAAATGACACAATGAAAAATTTTTGGATGATTTTCACATTCCTGAATCAAAGACCTAAGAATTCAAAAACCCTTGTCCAATCCCTTGTATTAAGACTATAATGAGTAAACTATAGCATCTAAATATAAAGGGGAGTCTTAATATACTCTGCTTCCTAAATATCTATCTATGGAAAGGATACTGGCTTTGATTCCAATATTACCTCAAGAGTAGGATTGTTAAAAAGTCTACTTTGTTTTAGGTCCTTAGCGTCTAAAGAATTATATGCCTCAGAGAATACAAAAACAACAGTTTATTTAATGAGACATCATGAGAATTCTTTCCTAAAAGCCTCACATACTATAAGGACTTCCTCTTACTGGACTTCTACTCCAATTTGGTTTAACCATTAGCAGAAGAAATCTTGCTGTGTCTCTTAGAGATCTCATGAGTAGCTCTGTCTCTCTGCCCTTCCTGGGAACAGACTTCTTTCTTAACAATTGTTTATGGTAAGAACAGAACCAGTGAAAGTGGTAGCATCTTGAGAAGACAGAGCATCCTTGTAAGTGCAGAAAAATAAGAATAAGCTATGGAGAGTGGGTTTCCTCTTAAAAGGATAACTTCCCAAGGCATTGGCTCTTAGGCATTCACATGATGCCTGCAATGTTTCAGGTCAACTGGGCTGGGACTTCAAACCATGGTCACCATGTGTCATCCAGTCTAGTATTTCTTTCTTTCTTTTTTTTTTTTTTTAAAGTTCATTTTATTATTATTATTTTTAAGAGAGATTTTTAGTATAGGGTGTGTGCGTTCTCACCAGAGGGACAAAGACAGAGGGACTGAAAGCAAAAAGTCACCCCTCCTCCCCACAGGGGGATGACTATGCCATAATACCTTCTCCTCCAGTCTCCTCTCAGAATTTTTGGGCACCCATGCACAAGCAACCAGCATGAGTTTTAAGCTACTGAGTCCAGGACTCAGACTATGATCAACTATCTGGGAGTCCAGCGATAAAATCTTGATACTATC
>NW_006201648.1:98844-107933 GCF_000334495.1 Tupaia belangeri chinensis | reverse complement strand
GCCATGTTGCAATCCCTTCTCCTCCATTCTCTTCTCAGGATCTTGGGCATGCACGCACAAGCGCCTGGAGTGAATTTGAGCCACCGGGTCTGGGACTTGAACTGTGGTTGAATACATGGGAGTCCAGCAACATAGCCATTATACTAACTGCTGGTCCCTTCTGGTGCTATCTTCTGGTGCCTGTTTTGTTACTGGTTGTTTGTTTAGATTTTTTTTTTTTTGTCATAAGGTATGTGTACTTGCCAGAGAGAGAGAGAAAAAAAAACAGAGAGAGGGAAAGTGAGAAATCACCTCCAAGGGGGTATGGCCATGCTACAGATCCTTCTCCTCCATTCTACTCTAGGGATTTGAGACACTCATGTACATGCACCCTGTGTGATTTTTAAGCCTCAAGGTCTGTGGCTTGAACCATGGTCAGCCATGTGGGAACTGAACACCTTAATGACTATGCCACCTCCTGGCTCCCTAATTAGGGTGCGTGCGCTCGCCAGACAGACAGAGAGAGACATAGAGACAGAAAGAGAGAAATCACCCCCCAGGGGGGATGGTCACGCCGCAATCCCTTCTCCTCCATTCTCCTCTCAGGATCTTGGGCACGCACACACACGCGCCTGGCGTGAGTTTTAAGCCACCGGGTCCAGGACACGAACCGCGGTCGACTACGTGGGAGTCCAGCGACATAGCCATTACGCTAACTGCTGGTTCCCCCCTAATATTTCTTAATATAGTTTTTCTGCACTGAAAGATTGGAGAGCATAAAAATGTTGAAAATACTTATGTACACTGGAGACAGTGTGGAAGGAGTGTGGGAGAGGGGGGAGTGTAAGGAGGGAAATTAGGGAGACAAATAGAGAAGTAAGACATTTGCAGGTTTATTACCTGTTGATGATAATGTGTAGTATTCTCAACTGGATAGGTGTGAGGTGTATTTCATGTTGGGTAGATTCTCTCTGCAAGCTAAATGATGTATAGTGATTGACTGTATTAAAAAAAATCTAAAATGAATACACTGGGGAAAAATATGGCTTCTCTGCTATGGCTTTCAATTTAGTAGCTTCAGCTGTCCTTTTCATTCCATTCCCTCCTTTGCATCCTCCACACTCACTTTAGCTTTTCTTTCTGAGTCCCTGATCCTTTCTTCCATTATTTTTAAAAATATTTTTATTATTATTCATACATTAAATCACTATACATCATTTAGATTGTGAAGATACTTTACCCAGCATGATATACACCTCATTCCAGCCTAGTTGAGACAACCATATGCAACCTCATCAACAGATAAGAAATCTTATCTGTGTCTCACAAGTGTCTTAGCTCTCCATTTTCCTCCCAAATTTCCTTTTGTCCATTATTAATGATTTCCTTTTAAAGTCATGCAATCATGTATTATTCATGTAATTATGTATTTATGCCTTTGCTTCTCCATTCACTGAGGCAGGAACAACCAGGAATTACTTTATTGTAAGCACTCAACCATGTTGTAGAATAAAGGAAGGGATAACACATTCCCCTTTCCATCAAAGAGTGGACAAAGACCCCCCCAAAAAAATCAAATCAATACAATACTCTGTGATAGGCAGCATAATGGAGACTGAATGCAATGAAGAATGTCCAACTTTGCATAGGGGCAGTTATTTGAGAGGAAGAAACATAAGAAAAGAGAATATCTGAAAGGAAAAAGAAAACTGTAGGAATAAATCTTGAAAGAGGAGTTGAAGTTGTCAGGGTAAGAGTCCTCTAGGCAGGGTACCCGCAGATAGTGTAGTGGTTAAGGCACTAGACTTGCTAAAGGACTACTGCTGTTCCAGTCCCAGATTTGGCAACTCAAACCTCATACCAGGCATGTGTGTGTGCCCAAAATTCCTGGAGGACAAGGAACTGCAGTGGGCCATCCCCCTTGGGGGGTTATTTCTTACTTTTCCTCTCACTGTCTCTCTGGTGAGTGGATAGCAAAAACCTCTCCAAAAAAAAAAAAAAAAAAAAAAAAGTCCTCTAGTAAGATGGAATTAGGGTGCAAACATGTTAAGTAGTAAACAGTGAATGAAGCCAGACATGACAAGATGCATTTGCTGATACCATTTTTACAAAATATACAGAATAAACAAATCCATAGAGAAAGAATGATTAGTGGTTAATGGTGAATGACTTCCAGAGGGAATGCAGTTTTCTTTGGGGGAGGCAAAAAAAGTTCTGGAACTAGATAATGGTGATGTGGACATAGCATTGTGAAAATGCCACTGTATTGTACCCTTTAAAATGGTTACATTAGGGGCCAGCTAATGGTTACAGTGCTGACCTTCCATATTGTGAACTGTAGCTCAAGTCCTGGACCTGGAAACTTGAAAACAACGTGGGTGTGTATGTGTAAGTGCTCAAAATCCTAAGAGGAGAATGGAGGAGAAGGGGTTGCAGTATGACCATCCTGCTTGGGGGGTGATTTTTCACTTTTTCTCTCTGTCTTTTTCCAGAGAGGACATGCACCCTAAAAAGAAAATTAAAAAAAAATGTTAAAAATATTATAATGTTGGGACCAGCAGTTAGCATAATGGCTATATTGCTGGACTCCCACATAGTCGACCATGGTTCGTGTCCCAGACCCGGTGGCTTAAAACTCATGCCGGGCACATGTGCATGCGTGCCCAAGATCCCGAGAGAACAATGGAGGAGAAGAAATTGCTGCGTGGCCATTGCCCCTGGGGGGTGATTTCTTGCTTTCTGTCTCTCTGTCTCTCTCTGTCTGGCGAGCACACACGCCCTATAGCAAAAACCTCTCCAAAAAAAACAAAACAGATTATAATGTTGAATTTTATGCTATGTGAGTTTTACCACAATAAACATAGAAGTACATTGCATCAGACCATTCGGATAACCCTAAATGGCCAGGCAACAATGGGGGATAGAATAGGCACACTAAAAATGTTACTGGTGTGGTAGGTCATAATCACCAAGGGCCCTATATTTGCAGCTATCCAATTCTGGTTATTTCTAAATTTAGTGAGGGCCAGGCTAAAGGTAGGACATGAACAGCAAGAGAAGAACAAAAATATCTGAGAGACAGAATGCACAAAAATAAAGCCATCAGGTGGCATGGTGGTTAAGGCACTGAGTCATACATGGCGAACCCCATGGTTCAAGTCCTAGACCTAGCAACTTGAAAAACACACTAGACATGTGTGCACACATACCCATAATCTAGAGAGGAGAATGGAAGGGAGGAGATTGTAACATCTCCATCCCTCCATGTGGGAAATGATGTGTCACTTTCCCTTTCTCTCTGTCTCTCTCCAGCAAGTGCACAAAACCTATGACAAAAATTCTTAAAAGAAAAAAATAAAGAAGGAAAGAAAAAGAAAGAAAAAGAAAATAGCCAGCACTTGCTGAATTGAATGCCTACTTATAAATAGAGAAACTAGGATCTAAAACTATAAGTGTTGATATGATTCCTAAACTAAGCTCTCAGTGGTAAATGTGGGAAATCTGTGGATACTGGATAAATGACTACATACTGTGTGTATATGTGGGTGTGTTTATACTTTGACATTTCCTCAAGGATAGGACCTTTAATCACTCTTTTTCACACAGGCAATAGGCCTAGAGGACTCTCGGACACTGTCCATCACACTCAAATACATGGAATTTGTCCTACAGGCTGTTCCTTCCTCCTCTGCTTGGATCTCCTTCTTCAAAGAGTGGAGCCAGAGCCGCTCCATAGCTCCCACCTTCTCCTTAATTCAACAAGTGAATATCATATTATATATCATATCATATCATATCATATCATATCATATTATATCATATCATATCATGTGGGAGGTGGCATGGTGGTTGAATCACTGGACTCCCAAATGGCTGACCATAGTTCAAGTTCAGAACCTGACAGCTTGCTTTCTCCCTTTCCTTCTCTGTCTATCTCTGTCTCGCTCTCTGGTGAGCCCTACAGCAAAATTTTTTAAAAAATAATAAAAACAAAATAAATAATTATTTAGAAAACAGTTATTGTTTACAATCATGAAATGTATGAGAATCAGCATTTATCGCCATGACAGTGTGGAATTTTAGGGCTGACTATCCTTTGTAGGGACCTATCTTGGGCACCATATGATGTTGAGCAGCATCTTTAAATTTTTTCATTCTTTGTGTGGAAAATAGAAATATCTCTATATATGTCTAAGTGTCCCCAGGAGGACAGAATCACTCCTGCATGTAAAACACTGATCTAAATAATATACAGATTCTTTTTTTAAGAGTCATTTATCTAATTTTACTTATTTGTAATTACTATTATTTTCCAGTTTGCTATAGGACACATGCACTCACCAGAGAGATACAGAGAGAGAGAGGTAAAGTGTGAAATCAAGTGGTCAGGTTTGGGACTCGAACCACAGTCTGTCATATTGGAGTCCAGTGCCTTAATTACTGTGCCACCTGCTGGCCCCTATACACATTTTTTTTTTTTAATTAGTGAAATTTTTGCTATCGGGCACATGTACTTGCCAGAAAGAGAGGCTAGAAATCACCTCACTCCCAGAAGGAATGGCCATGCCACAATTTTTTCTCCTCTATTCTCCTCTCGAGATCTTGGGCACAATACACGTGTGTCCAGTGGCTGAGAAGAATTTCCTTGGGCTCGTAATCCTCCTGTCTCAACCTTCCAATTGGGATTAGAGAACCCACCATTATGCTTGATCTTTTAGGGTGGGTGGAGAAGCAAACCTGAGTTTCTCATATGCCCTCTGCCTGCCAAGCAGAACTATCCCGTACACACTATTACAGTTAGTCCCGATAATGTCTTTGTGAAGTATTGCTGGTATTGCCTCTTTCCCAACAGTCACTCCAGCTCCATGGAATCAGAAAATCACACATATTTTCCAGAATTCGTTCTCCTTGGACTCTCACAAGAGGCAGACCTTCAGCCCATCCTCTTTGGGCTGTTCCTATTCATGTACCTGATTACTCTGACCAGCAACCTACTCACTATCCTGGCCACCATCACCAACTCCCACCTAAACACTCCCATGTACTTCTTCTTCTCCAACCTGTCTTTCTGTGACATCTTTTTCACCTCTACCACCGTCCCAAAGATGCTGGTGAACATCTGCATCCAGAACAAGACCATCACTTATGATGGCTGCCTCACCCAAATATATTTTTTCCTCCTTTTTGGAGAGCTGGATATCTTCCTCCTGAACGTGATGGCCCATGACTGGCTTGTGACCATCTGTCACCCCTGCCACTACACGGTCATCATGAACCCCCCGGCTTTGTGGCTTGAGGCTGTTGACATTCTGGATTTTGAGCATCCTGGACTCTCTACTCTGGACTTTGCTAGTATTACAGTTGTCCTTCTGTACTGATGTGGAGATCCCCCACTTCTGTGAAATCAACCAGGTCATCCAGCTGGCCTGTTCAGACACCCTGTTCAATGTTATTGAGGCATATCTCTCCTCTGGACTGATGGGTATTATTCCCTTTTCTGGAATCCTTTATTCTTACTCCTAGATTGTCTCCTCTATACTGAGGATTACATCCACCAGAGGGAAGTATAAGGTGTTTTCCATATGTAGGTCTCACCTCTCCATTATGTTCTTGTTTTATGGCACAGGTCTTGGGGTATACCTCAGTTCAGCCGCTACCCATAATTCCAAGGCCAGTGCAACTGCTTCAGTTATGTACACTGTGGTCACCCCAATGATGAAACGTTTATCTACAGCCTGAGGAAAAAATGACATAAAGAGGGCCCTGAGATGTCTTTTTAGCACTGTCCCTTCCAATGAGTGATAGGAATATTTACCTTGGAGTTTGACAAGAGCTAGGAACGAGAGTGTCATCCAGGCAGGTGGTGGTGCAGGGGCAATGTAAGAACACGCACAAGGAAGGTCCCTGGTTCATCCCTGGGCCTGTTTGTATGCACTGGATGTGCATGTGCCATGATCCAGGCTGGCTGAGGTGGCATATACACTCTGGGGTGAAGACCCTTTTGAGAGTGCCTCTCTATATTCCTTTCTCACACTCATTGATGAAACAAATACATAAAATTTTGAAAAGAAAGGGTGGCATCTAGAATCATAACCATTTTGTATCTTCAAATATTTTATTCTTGGGGCCAACATATGAAGTAGTATTTAAGGCACTATATTTCAACATGGACAACTGGAGTTTGAGTCCTGGACCTGGTGGCTTGAAAATTACACCAGGCACATATATGCAAACAACTAAAATCCTGAGAGGAGAATAAAGGAGAAGGGATTGCAGTATGGCCATCACTGTTGAGGGGTTATTTCTCACTTTTCATCTCACTGCCTCTGACAAGCATATGCACTCTACAGCAAAAACTTAAATAAATTAATAAATAAATAAATTTTCTCTTTTTTTCCCCTGTGGCCCTTAATCAATGATCCCACTTGTTTTATTTTTTTCCCTTTATTATTATTATTATTACATAAAATTGACAGGTAATCTTTGTACATATTAATACTTATAAAGTATAATGTTATGTGTGCTTTCTAACATTCTTTTATTTTGATTATATTGAATATTTTCCTTTCCTCATTGTTTCTGAACTTTTTTGACATTTCTGATTTTTCCTTCCCTAAAAGTAATTTCCAAGTTTGTAGTAAAATAGTTTAGAAGGGCTCACTTATTTCAAATGATGATTATTATTTTCAAAATACTACCTCATGTATTTTTTTCAAGGAATAACTGTGATACAACTATAAAACTGTAAAAATCTTGAGAAGTTAATGAACACTTGTAAGTTAAAGTTTTGATCATGCACATATTGTTCATTAAAATCCTAAGGTCTCGGGTGGTCTGGACTGAGGTGTATATCATGCTGAGTAAAGTCTTTTCATAATCTAAATGATGTATAGCAATTTAATGTATGAATAATAATATAGAAATAAATAAAAAATGTAATTAATTAATTAATTATTTTTAAAAATTTCTAAAGTCTCCTTTCTTAGTCTTGTGTCCTGACCCGCAGGACAGTCAAACAGGTTTCCTGAGGGAAGGAGTGAGAGACGGGACAAACGGCGCACTGTCACAGCACGGAGATGACGCAGTGTCTCTTCAGGGTCATCTCTTTATTGTAGGCAGCACGGAGACAACACAGTGTTCAGGATCATCTGGAGACGACGCAGTGTCACAGCTCAGGGTCGTCCAGAGATGGCATGGTGTCACAGCTCTTCAGGGTCTTCAGGGTTGTCTGGCTATTATGGGCCACGAATTGTGGTTATATACATATTGGTGGGCCGTGATTGGTTGAATGAAAGATAGTAAAAGGTGGATTATGATTGGTTGCTTTGTGGACCAATCATGAAGTGCCTGGATATGCAAATCTGAGGTATTCTAAGCTCACCAATTTTCTATGGGAAGTGGCCAATCAGAGTATGGTTTTGAAGGTGAGGTTTTTGAAGGGGAGTCAATTGTGGCCTTTGTAATTGTTTGCTCTCTGAGCCTAAGATGGTAATAGTAAGAGACTCATGAAAAATAGCCTCAGCAGACTTGCTGGTGTGCAGCCTCCCACATGTCCCCCTTTTCTGTTTTAATTTGAGAGATGAGGAAAAGGCCTGGGGGAATCATGCCTGTCTTAGGTTGGAGCCGTTTATGGAACCACACGTTCATCCTTACCCATCATTGGAGAGTCCCAGAACTATGATGGGCTTCCTGTCTTAGGTGGAAGGACTGTACAGTTATTGGGTTCATCAGACTCTCTTTCCCATCTTTGGCTAACCGATTCAGTGCCTCAGGCAAGACCAGTATAGGGGTGTTGGTCTTCCATCTCCAATCTAGTATAATAAATTCAAAGGCATATTAGGAAAAGCAGAAAAGACTGCAATGACTGCCTGCAGCTCAACTAACTGAGCTGAAGGAATAGTATAAAAACAATCTTGGAGATCAACAATTATTTTGAAGAAGTCTAAAGGAATGGCTACTGGGGATGGCGAGCCAGGCTGTGAGGCTCCCATGGGAACCATAGTCTTATTGATTGCTCTTAAGTCTTGGAGTAGATGCCATTTACCTGATTTTTTTCTTAATAACAAAGATAGGGGTGTTTCATGGTGAAGTGCTCTCAACAATGTGTCCTGCCTCAAATTGTTCCTGTACTAACATTTGGGCAGCTTGAAGTTTTTCAGAAGAGGCCATTGATCAACCCACACGGGCACATCATCTTTCCAGGAGATTTTATCAGCATGGAATACAGGAATATCAATGGCCGTTAGGATAAATTTCCCAGTCCTGTACTATTAAATTTAGGTTTTGGTATCAAAGGATGGATGATACCTGATTCATTTTTCCCTATGTCTTTTCCTGGTGTATAACCCTGTGCTAACATTTGTGCAGTAACTCTATCAGAAGGGCTGAACATGATGAGGTTCATTTGTGATAACAAATCTCTACCCCAAAGGTTTATGGGGAGACCTTCTATAATAAAGGGTTGTATGGTTCCTTGGTTTCCTTCTCTGTCTGTCCACTGTAATACTTTAGTGCTCCTTTCTGGATTTTGGCTTTGACCAATGCCTGTTAGGTGGGTAAGGGTTGGTGTTAGGGGCCAAGTTTGGGGCCAGTTGTCTTTTCTGAGAATGGTAACATTGGCTCCGGTGTCAACAAGTCCAGAAAACTGTTTACCATCTAACCATAAAGTAAGCATTGGTTTCTCTGGAGAAATTTGTTGGACCCAATAGGCATTTGAGGAACCAAACCCTTTTTCACCTCATAAGGAGGTTTGGATGTTATTTTGAGTGGAAAGCAGTGGAAGGAGTAAGAGTTGAGCTCTGCGCTTTCCAGCTGTAATAGTTGTGATTAAATTTGGAGAGGAAGCCATAATTTTTATTTCTCCCTCATAGTCATTATCTATAACTCCTGGAAAGATTTGAAGTCCCTCCATAGTGGCACTACTACAACCTATAAGTATTGCAAAGGTGTTTGGAGGTAAAGGGCCAAAGATTCTGGTAGGCAAGACCTGTACCCCCATCTCGAGAGTTAATACTGTGTGGGTGGTGGAACAGAGGTCCAGCCCTGCACTTCCTGAAGTCGCTCTGGAGAGGTCTGAAATGGATTGTTTGTTGGAACAGTTTGCATCGCCC
>NW_006201648.1:91179-98297 GCF_000334495.1 Tupaia belangeri chinensis | reverse complement strand
GCTTGGGCGTGCCGGCGGGCTGTTCCCCTACAAGCCTCTACATATTCTGATTTCCAACGTAAGTAATCTCCTCCTGAAAGTGTAGCTCGGGCTAATGTTTGCCAATCAGATGGTGTGAGCCAGTCCTCGGCGATAGCTTCAACTATAGCAGTAGCTCCATATTGGGCAACCGCTGCCTTAATTTCTTTTACCATTTTAAAGTCAAACCCGCTGTGACGGCGCCAAACCTGTCCTTGGGGATCCGTATTTTCTGTAACAGGGAATGTCTCAAAGTCTGTCGTATGTGATCCCTGAACTAGTTTTGTTTCTTTGTCTGTATTGGTTTTTAGTTTCTCTAATTGTGATATTAGTTCCTGGTGTTCTTTTTCTAATTGAATCTGTTCTTTTAATCGTTTTATTTTATTCAAAATCTCTTCCCTAGTGTCAGTATTCTGCATGAAATGTGGTGCAGATGCGACCAAGTTGTAGGGTGGCAGTCATTTTTTGAAAGGAGGCCATTTTGAATCATGGTACTTGCCTGCCTCCATTTCTGAAGTTTCTTTCTCAGGTGGCCATTTTGAATTACTGTACTTAGCTGACTCAGTTTCTAAAATTTCTTCAGACGGCCAATTTAGATTATTGCATTTGTCAGCCTTGGCCTCTAAGATTTCATCCTCTGAACTAGATAATGACTCATTTTTCTTTGGCTCTTGTAGAGCCTTAAGGTTTTTTTTCTTTTTTAGTTTTTTAGATTTTTGTTTTTTTTTCTTGCTTTCAGGGCTTTTAACTTCTTCCTCACTATCTAGGGAAGTAAGATCCTCTCCCTATTCTTTTTCAATTTCAGAATCCTCGGTTAGATCTGAGGTGGCTATAGACTTCTCCTGGGGTTGATCATTTTGCATGATCTGTTCTCCCTTAATGAGCATAATGGCAAGGGCTTCTATTAAGCTCTGAATGGATATTTCGTAGTGACCAAGCTTTTGTCCCATTATTACCCGTACTTAAAATAAAATGTAAGTAAATACTTACCAGGATGTCTTCTCTTTGTCCCTCTGTGTTTTCACCAGCTTTTCTGGGTTGCTCTGCACTGGAGCCTTCCTTGGGAGCTCTTCACTGGATCCTTCGTACTCAGGTCTGTGTCCGGGCACCAAGTGTCCTGACCCGCAAGTCAGTCAAACAGGTTTCCTGAGGGAAGGAGTGAGAGACGGGACGAACGGCGCACTATCACAACACGGAGATGATGCAGTGTCTCTTCAGGGTCATCTCTTTATTGTAGGCAGCATGGAGACAACACAGTGTTCAGGGTCATCTGGAGATAATGCAGCGTCACAGCTCAGGATCATCTGGAGACGACGCAGCGTCACAACTCAGGGTCGTCCGGAGATGGGGTGGTGTCACAACTCTTCAGGGTCTTCAGGGTCATCTGGCGATTATGGGCCATGGATCATGGTTATATACATATTTGTGGGCTGTGAATGGTTGAATGAAGGATAGTAAAAGGTGGGTTATGATTGGTTGCTTTGTGGACCAATCATAAGGTGCCTGGATATGCAAATCTGAGGGATTCTGAGCTCACTGATTTGCTATGGGAAGTGGCCAATCAGAGTATGGTTTTGAAGGTAAGGTTTTTGAAGAGAAGCCAATTGTGACCTTTGTAATTGTTTGCTCTCTGAGCCTAAGATGGCAATAGTAAGAGACTCATGAAAAATAGCCTCAGCAGACTTGCTAGTGTGCAGCCTCCCACAGTCTTGAGTCAGCATTTCCTTTCTTTATCCCTACCTTCTTGTCATTTCCATAAACATTTCAACTGTAGTGTCATGGATTTTTGTTTTGTTTTTAGATTTTTACCATAGGGCACATGTGCTCACTGGAGAGAAATAGAGATGGAGAGAGGGAAAATGAGAAATCACTCCCCAAGAGAAATGACCATGCCATATCCCTTCTCCTCCATTCTCCCATCAGGGTTTTGGGTATGTATGCATACACATCTGGCATGGTTCTCAAGCTGCCAGATCCAGGACTCAAACCACAGTAGACCATGTTGGAGTCCAGTGCCTTAACCCCCATGCCACCTGCTGGCCCCTCATGGAGAATTTATAAGTATTCAGACATGTATTAGTTTCATTGCTAAAGGTTTTATTTTTTCTTACTGAAAGTTGTTATTCAGCAGTGCCACTCTGAGAACTAAAAATGTATGTTATTCCAAATAGAACAGCGATAAAATTTATTTATTACATTTTATGAGATGTAGCTAAAGATGTGCTCAAAAGATATTTACATCTTTCAAAATCTATTGCAAAGGAGCAGGAGACGTGGGAAGAAATTGACAAAAGAATATAAAGTTCTCTGTTAGAAAAAAAATTCTGTAATTTTTGCTTTATAAAAAATTAAATAAAAACCCATAGTAGAAATGGAAAAAAATTGTTTAAATCCACAATCTGGGGCTGGCAGGTGGCGTGATGGTTAAGACACTAAACTCCCACATGGCTGACTGCAGTTCAGGTCCCAGAGCTGACAACTTCTTTCTCACTCTCTGTCTCTCTGGTCAAATTTTAAAAAATAATAATGATAGATAAAATAACTTTTTTCAAAAAATCAGTTATCTAAGTTTTCATGTTAAGAAGCTAAGAAATAAAGCAACATAACTCAAGGTATATTGAGTAAGGAAATAAAGGAAAGTGAAGAAAGATGGAAAGCAACAAGAAAATCAAATTCTTAAAAATAATAAAAATTAACAAATGTCTATCAAGAAACATTAAGAAAAAAAAAAAAGGAGCCTGGTGTAATATAGTAGTAATGCAACTGGACCCACATATGAAAGGTCCTGGGTTAGTGTCTTGGGACCTTCCTAAGCATGTGGGGTGCAAGTGTACAAATGTGATCTTGACTGGCTGAGGCTTGGGTGGGTCACGACATAAAGATTTTTTTCTCTCTCCATTTTCATCTCTGGTGGAAGAAATAAATGAATATATATATATTTAAACAATCAGCAATATTTTTCACAGAAATAAAAAAGTAATCATAAAATAAATTCAGAATCACAAACTACCCTGAATAGCCCAAGAAATTATGCACAAAAAGAATAAAGTTAGAAGCATTACATCATTTGACTTCAAAATATATTACAAAACCATAAAAACAAAAACTGCTCTGTGATGGCACAGAAATAGACACACAAATCAAGGGATGCCACCCACTCTACTCTTTTTGTTTTTTCTAGATTGGTGAAGAATCTCTCATGTAACTTTATAGGGATTGCATAAAATATGTAGATTAATTTAGGTAGTATTGCCTTTTTGATTATATTAATGCTCTCAATCCAGGAACATGGGATGCCCTTCCATTTTTTTATAAAATTTTCTATTTCTTTTTTAAGATCTTCATAGTTTTCCTTATACAGGTCTTTGACTTCCTTGGTTATTTTTATTCCTAGCCATCTTAAACTTTTTGTGGCTATAGTAGATTGGATTACTTTCTTCAATTCTGCCTCTGTCTGCTTGTTGTATGTATACAGAAATGTTATAGATTTTTGTAAGTTAATTTTGTTTCCTGCAACTTTACTGTATGCATTTATCACTTTGAGAAGTTTTTTCATGGATATCACTGGGTCTTCTATCCATACAATCATGTCATTTGCAGAGATAATTTCAGGGTACCTAGTATTTCTTATCTATTATCATCATTTTTCATATTTTCTCAGTATTTTTTATATTTTTTCTAGGTCAGAAGTTTTGTCTTCTACATCCAAGATTCAATCTTCTGCATGGGTTAACCTGCTTTTAATTCTTTCAAGGGAGGTTTTGAATTTCCTGTATTACAGGCTTCATATATAACAGTACTGTTTGACTCTTTTTTATGGTGTTCAATTCTTCTTTCATATCATGGAAGGACTTTTTTATTGCTTGGAATCCAAGGTCTCTTTTCTCTTGCTTATCATGGAGTTTTGTTACCATAAATATTCTAAATTATTTTTATGACATTTTGGGAATATCTTCTAATATTTTCATACTTGGAAATGAGTTACAGTGCTCCCTTGCTAGAGATGTATTACGTGATTCTCTCATCCCAGAGCCTCTTCTCTGAATTTTTAGTCATTTTATAATGTATTCACTTTTGGCTAATTTGTTGGAGAAGGCTTCTGTGACTGTGAGCGCATGTGTTTCTCTTTGTTGGGAAATAATCTGTACTATTTTCTCCCTTCAACTGTGTCCTCCAGTGTGGTAAGGAGGAGTTTTGAAATCAGATTTATGAAGGGCTTTTCACTCTTTTTACAGAGAAGAGCAAAGAATTACTACAACTCACAATATTCAGATGACTAGCTACTATGCACCTAGACTTCTCTAGGTAGTGGGTAAGGGCTGAGCAGTAAAATGGGAAAAGTAAAAGAAAAAGAAAATAGGAAACAGAAATAGGAAGAAAAAGCAAAGAAAAAAGAAGGAAAGAACTAGAACAAAAAGAGAAAAAAAGCAGAAATCATATAGCAGAAAATAAAACAGCTAAAAATGAAAAACTGCATGGAACACTTCTTGCTGTGAGAAAAGGGAAGCAGAGGAAGAGATGGAGATGCCTGCAAGAATTGTATCCTAGGTGAGGGAAAAAGAGACAAATTAGCAAGAGAAAGGCATAAGAGGGAAGAAACTTTTTTAAAAAGAGAAATAAGTAGAAGAGACAGAAAAGAATAATAAGAAGAAAAAGACTCTGTTTACCTGATTAGCACTGGGATCTGAAAGGTGCAGGGCTTGGCTGGGGGGCTCCATGGCCATGAAACTGAACCCAGAAAGAG
The DNA here is from genome assembly GCF_000334495.1 of Tupaia belangeri chinensis. Lineage (NCBI taxonomy): Eukaryota > Metazoa > Chordata > Mammalia > Scandentia > Tupaiidae > Tupaia > Tupaia belangeri. Next base: position 93,535 of record NW_006201648.1, on the reverse strand, counting down.
CAGCAGAGGCAGAGACAGAGACATAGATACCTGCAAAGCTTGTGATGTGCACTGGGGTCTGGAAAGGGGTGACCATGACTAGAGGGACTTCATAGTTGTGATACTGAACCCAGACAGGGCATAACAAGCAGAGTCAGAGAGGCCTGCAAGGAATCTCAACAGTTATTATCATCCTGAAGGAACAGAACACTGTATTTATTTTATTTATTTTTTAAGGTTTTTGCCTTAGTGCATATGTGTTCACCATAGAGAGTCAGAGGAGAAAAGAGAAATCACCTCTCAAGGGATGATCATGCTGCAATCCTTTCTCCTCCCTGAATTTTAGCCATGCATACACACACACACTCAGCATGATTTTCAAGGCACCAGGTCCAGAACACAAACAATGGTCAGCCATGAGGGAATCCAGCATCTTAGAAACCGTGCCACCTGCTGACCTCCAGAGCACTCTTCCTTTGATTTTATAAGTGCTCAGTTTTATGCGTTTAAAGTGAAACTGAGTAAAATGTATGCAATGTATTCTGTTTACTACACTAAATCAGAGAAATAAAGGTTTTTTTCTCAAGAGATACCAAAGAACAGATGTTAGCAGCTGTGAAAAATTAAAAGAGTAAGCATTTTATAGAAAGTACAATGCAATTAAACTACCTATTAACAAATGGAATTAACATGGTTTGAAGGGTTGGAACCCTGAAACTCATGAAAAAGTTTTCAATCCTGAGAAAAAGAACTTGATCACATAAAGAACTGGTTTTGGCCAAAGAGTTTTCTTAGAGCCTGCTTCATGTCCTTGTTCTTCAGACTGTAGATAAAAGGATTCAACATGGGGGTGACCATAGTGTACATCACAGAGGATGTTGTTCTTGCCCTGGAGTTCTGGGTAACAGCCAAACAAAGATAAACTCCAAGGTTCGTGCTGTAGAACAAGAAGACAACTGAGAGGTGAGACTCAAACATGGAAAATGCTTTATACCTGCCCCCAGTTGGTAAAATTCTCAATATAGAGGATACTATCTTAGAGTAAGAGAAAAGGATAACAGCAAGTGAAATAACACCCAGAAGTCCCACTGTCAAATATATCACTAGGTCATTGAGGAAAATGTCCAAACAAGCCAGTTGGATCACCTGATTAAGTTCACAGAAAAAATGAGGGATTTCCAACTTTGCACAAAAGGAGAGTCACGAGTTCCGGACACCAGGCAGACTGAGGCTGCAGGCCCGACCCTTCTGGATCTCCATGCATCCCCACCGTTCTTCCTCCTTGGACCCCAGATTGGTTGCCTAGGACTTTAAGGTGAACCCCCACCCCACCCCACCTGAAATCCGGATTGAGCCAGGCAGCAGTTCCGGACCCCAGGTGGACTGAGGCTGCAGGCCCGAGCCTTCCGAATCTCCACGCATCCCCACCATTCTTCCTCCTTGGACCCCAGGTTGGTTGCCTGGGACTTTAAGGTGAACCCCCACCCCACCCTACCTGAAACCCATTGCGAGCCAGCCAGCAGTTCTGGACACCAGGCGGACTGAGGGTGCAGACCTGACCAACCTGGTACTGTCATTCATTGTCTAATCCTTTTCCACTAGCCTTTGGACTGTTTGAATTTTGGTGATCTGAGTAGCGCGTGGCATGCAACGCATGCCCCCTGATTTACATATTCCATTTAGTTTTTCTTTGCTCTTGGGGTGTTGCTTATTTGGTCAGTTGAAGGCTCACCACTCCTTAGAAACAGCGAGGACTTTGTGCCATCCAGGGATAGTGGCAAAAGTTAATGGTAATTGTGAGCAACAGGTAGGCCAACCATAAGATAAATCATCAATTTTCTAAGCCTGTACAACTTTCAAGAATGAGAGATACCTTAAATAAGTTAGGAAGAAACATATACATTACCTGATGACTAGGACCAATTGCAGAGGCTCAGGAAATATGAGCAACCAACAAAAGGCCTCTCCTTCAAGGGAAATCATCAAGCCTACATCACCCACAGTCAATACAATGGATGTTGTGGACAAGTCTGGTAAGGAATTTAGAATAATTGTAGTGACCAAACTAACTGAGATGGAAGAGAAAAGAGACAAGGAGATTAAGGAGATGAGGAAGTCCCTTAATGACTTGAAAGAAGAAATGGATACCCTAAACAAGAACCAGATGGAACTTCTAGGATTGAAAAATGTGATACAGGAAATCAAAACCTCCCTTGAAAGCATTAAAAGTAGGTTAGACCAGGCAGAAGACCGAATCTCTAACGCAGAAGACAAAACATCTGACCTAGAAAAAAGTATCAAGAATATTGAGAAAACAACCATGAAAAATGAGGATAATATACGAGGAATACTGGATACCATCAAGTGCCCCAACATT
>NW_006201648.1:81402-85806 GCF_000334495.1 Tupaia belangeri chinensis | reverse complement strand
AGGAAATGCTCAACATCCCTCATCATAAGGGAGATGCAGATAGAAACCACAATGAGATACCACCTAACCCCTGTCAGAATGGCAAAGATTAAGAATATAAAAAGTGATATGTGTTGGCGGGGATGTGGTGAAAAGGGAACCCTCCTACACTGTTCTTGGGAATGTAAACTAGTTCAACCACTGTGGAGAACAATATGGAGGTTCCTCAAAGATCTACAAATTGAAGTACCATTTGATCCAGCAATCCCACTTCTGGGTATTTCCCTGAAAGTCAGGAGAACACTCAGTCAGAAAAGTGCTTGCACATCAATGTTTATTGCAGCATTATTCACAATTGCCAAAGCATGGAACCAACCTAAATGTCCACAAACTGATGAATGGATTGGAAAAGTGTGGTATATATACACTATGAAATACTACTCAGCCATAAAAAATAACAAGACCGTGGCGTTTGATAGAAAGTGGTCAGATATGGAGGATCTATTGCTGAGTGAAGTAAGCCAGGCTATGAAAGAAAGATATTGTATATATCCACTCAATATATACCGACTCTATGGTAGAGAGCAAAAAATTGGAGGACATAAAAGCAGTGAAGGTACTTAATGAGAATAGGACAGTGTGGAATGGGGAAGGTGAAGAGAAGAGGATAGAGAAAGATAGCAAGAGAACAATAGAGAGGCAGGACGTTAATGAGAAAAAAATATGGCTTATTAACTGTTGATGACATGTATAGTATTCTCAACTGGATTGGTCTGAGAAGTACTTCATGATGGGCAAAGTCTTTTCACAAGCAAAATGAGAAATAGTGATTGACTGTTTTAAAAAAATAATAATAATGATTGGGGAAAACATAGAAAAGATATTGAATGTTGAAGCGGGGAGATTAATGTCTCTGTATTGACTGACATGCATGGCATTCCCTTTTGAAAAAGCATTGTAATACAATGTAAAGTTATATGTAATCCAATGTAATATAAAGAAGATTATGATGATAATAAAAAATAATTCTGTAAAAAATGAATAATTTAAAAAATAAACACTAAATTTATAAGTTTTATATGAAAATATCAAAAAGGGACAAATATACTAGACAAATTTGTTTAGCAAAACAAGTAAATACAATATACATAAATAAAAATAAACACCAGAAAGTTTAGTTTCTATCTTATTTCCACTTGTACTAACAATAATAACATTTGATTTGCACTTTGAAAAAATTTGACATTGACTCTTCAAAAAGCAAATCCAAACGTTAAGAGAATAACATGATTTATTAAAGATCTCTTTAATGATTCCTGCAAATGGTGTGGTGGTTAAGTCACTGGACTCTTGATTATGGTTCCAGTCCCAGACTTGGAAGTTTCCTTTCTTACTCTCTCTCTCTCTCTTTCATGAGCACACATGCCCTTTAGCAAATTTAAAATAATGATAATAGATAAAAGTAAATAAATAATTATCTTAAAAAATCTATTTTGTGGGTTGAACCCATGGCCTAGTGATTAAGGCAATTAGATTTCACATGGCTCAAGTCCCAGACCTGGAAGTCTATGAAACATTCCAGGCATGTGTGTATGCATGCAAGTCTAAAAATGAAAAAGGAGGGAGAAATGGGAAGAGATTGCAGCCTGATCATTTCCCATGGGAGGTACTTTCTCCTCTTCTTTTCTCACTATTTCTCTGTCTCTCTCTGTAAGGACACATTCCCACTAGGGAAAAAAAAAAGCAAAAATACCTGTTAGAATTTAGAAGTTTTAATTTTATGTTTTGTCACAAATTGTTTATTGTATTTTCACATGACAATCACTCTTATCAAAAGATGTCCAAAATAAAGATAAAGAACAAAACATACTTGTTCCCTTTTCAAAAGCTTTATTGGGTCTAAATAGTATACAAAAATGCACATATTTAATGTACATATTTGCATAAACTTGGAGAAATACATACCTTTATAATACCACTACCACTATCAAGAATCTAAGCCTATCCATCTATATAATGTCTTTTTTTTTTTCTCTCTTTTTTTGGAGAGGTTTTTGCTATAGGGCGTGTGCGCTCACCAGACAGACAGAGAGAGACAGAGAGATAGAAAGTGAGAAATCACCCCCCATAGGGGGTGGCCACGCCACAATCCCTTCTCCTCCATTCTCCTCGCAAGACCTTGGGCACGCACGCACACACGACCGGCGTGAGTTTAAGCCACTGGGTCCAGGACTCGAACCGCGGTCGACTACGTGGGAGTCCAGCGACATACCCATTATGTTAACTGCTGTTCCATATATAATGTCTTTTCAAAATTTTCCTACAAGGGGCAGGCAGGTGGTGTGGTGGTAAGAACACTGGATTCCTGCATGGCTGATCATGATTATAATCTTGGACTTTTCAACTTACTTTCTCCCTTTCTCTTTCTCTTTCTCTTTTTTTCTCTTTCTCTTTTTCTTTCTTCTCTTTCTCTTTCTCTTTCTCTTTCTCATCAATATAAAATATTAATAAGAAATAAAATAGAATTAATACTTCTGTAAAAATTTACGTATTAGGTAAGCCATGTGCATTTTCCAGGCAAAGATAGAAGTGAGAAATGAGAATCCCTCCCCAATAAAAAGTAGTCATGATGTAATCATGACCATTTGAATTTATGACCAATGGAATTCCTTCCATTTGGAATTTTGGGCATGTACATATATGTGCTGTTTTTTTTTTTTTTTTAATACCGATCATTTAACTTTATTATCATTTTAAAAATTTGATCAGAGAGAAAGAGAAAGTCAGAAGGGAATCCATTAGGTGTAAGATTTGAACCATGATCAGTCATGTGAGAGTCCAGCACCTTATCACCATTGTCACCTTTGGCCCCATCCAGTGTGTTTTGTAAGCTACAGGTACAGAACTCAAGTTGCCAGCTTGGCCAAATGTGGTTTACAACCTTAACTATTCCGCCGTCTCACCCACGTTGTACCCTTTATGAATGACTAAGATTAGCCTCCAATTGGTCCAAACCAGAATTTATTAGGTTGGATTTTATGAGAGTCTGAGTACAAAGCACACTCTGAGAAACATACTAGAATTTTTCTGATGAGTGACAACCAGTCCTCCATTGTCTTCTTTCTTTTTTTTTTTTTAAGAGTTCATCTCACATGAGCCCCGAGCTGCTGACTACTCAAACCAAACTAAGCTCCTACATAAAAGTGAATATGTAAATAGAGATGTTAAAATAGAAGGATTACTTTATAGATATGGACTTTCCACCTCTACATTAAATGCAGTCCTAATTTATTTTTCTCTTTTTTTTTTTTGAGAGATTTTTCGCTATAGGGCACGTGTGTTCGCCAGACAGAGAGAGACATAGAGACAGAAAGCGAGAAATCACCCCCCGGGGGGATGGTCATGCCGCAATACCTTCTCCTCCATTCTTCTCTCAGGATCTTGGGCACGCACGCACACACGCCCGGCGTGAGTTTTAAGCCACCAGGTCTGGTACGTGAACCATGGCATTACGCTAACTGCTGGTTCCCAATGCTGTCCTAATTTGTAGACCCTGCCTTTAATCCAGATTTGTCCATTTCTGAGGAAAAGTCAACTGACAAATAGCATTGGGTACAACATGCCCCTGGATGAAGAAAGAAATACAATACAGTATGATATCCACAACCTTGTGAGATTTCCTAATCACAGTTGGCTGTCAGGTAAAGTAGGAGACTTTATCTACAGGAATTCCTATGATCAAGGTTTGGACATCAGAGAAGAGATGATAAACTAGTCTGTTAGTTTCAAAGAGGTATGATGTCATTTCAATATGGAGTACACACAGAGGTGGGGTCAGCAAATTGCATAGTGCTTATATTACTGGAATCCCACATGAATGATTGTGGTTCAAGTCCTGGACCTGGTGAGTTGAAACTCATGCTGGATGTGTGTGCCATTCTTTTGGTGGGTGATTTCTCACTTTTCCTCTCACCATCTGTCTCTTTCTGGTGAGTACACACACAAAAAAATCAAAATATATACGAGTTATGTGAACAGAGTCTTTAAATAAAATTATGTGACTACTTTAACTCAGCTAGAAATTTTATTTTTACATGGTAGCAAGTGGCATCATTGTGAAGGTGCTGGACTCTGACATGGCTGACTATCATATCAGTTATTTATTTATTTATTTATTTTGGAGAGGTTTTTGCTATAGGGCACATGTGCTCGCCAGACAGACAGAGAGAGACATAGAAACAGAAAGCGAGAAATCAGCCCCCAGAGGGGATGGTCACACCACAATCCCTTCTCCTCCATTCTCCTCTCGGGATCTTGGGCACGCACGCACATGCACCTTGCATGAGTTTTAAGCCACCGGGTCTGGGACGCAAACCGTGGTCGACTATGTGGGAGTCCAGCAACTTAGCCATTACGCTAACTGCT
>NW_006201648.1:71661-81314 GCF_000334495.1 Tupaia belangeri chinensis | reverse complement strand
AGAGAGAGAGAGAAAGAGAGAGAGAGAGAGAGAGAGTGAGTGCCCAAATTCATAGAGTAGAATGAAGGAGAAAGGATTGTGTTATGGCTATCACCCTAAGGTTTAATTTCCCACTTATTCTCTCTTTGTCTCTGTCTCTTTCCTGTGAACATACATGACCTATGCAAGTTCAAAAGAAAACAAATTGAACGCTTGTCTCAATCAAAATACAAATTGACAAAACAAAATTTGCCTTTTACATCCAAAATTGTTCTATCTTATTTTGCTTATATACATTCTAAACTATAGAAATACTTCCAGTTTTTATAAGCTAATTTGGTTTCTTACATTTGTTTAAGCAATAGTGTAATTAATAAAATCAATGAGGTGGTGGTTATGTACACATAGTTGAATATCTTTTCATAAGAGTAATATTCTTGAGAATGTATTTTTGTATTTTTAAAATTATTTTTAGAGAGATTTTTCCTATTGGCCAGATGCACTCACCACAGAGACAGGGAGAGACAGAGAGGGTGAAAGTGAGAAATCATGTCCCGGGGGATTGCCACACCATAATCTCTTCTCCTCAATTCTCGTTCTGGGATTTTGGTCAAACACATATATGCACCAGGCCTGAGTTTCAAACCACCAGGTCTGAGACTCAAACTTGTCTCAGCCATGTGGGAATCCAATGACATAACCATTGCACTATTTGCTGGTCCCCAAGAAATGCATTTCTACAATTATATTTCAATCTGTGAACATCATAGATTGCACTTACACAAACTTAGATGATATTTCATACAGCACATGGAATTTATATCGCCTGTACTATTATGTTATAGGAGTACTAACATGTGAGCAGTTTATTTATTTATTCATTCTTAAGAGGTTTTTGCTATAGGATGTGTGCACTCTCCAGGTAGACCGAGAGTCAGAGAGACAGAAAGTGAGAAATCACCCCCAAGGGGAGATGGCCACACCTCAATCCCTTCTCCTTCACTCTCTTCTTGGGATCTCGCGCACGCACGCACAAGTGCGTGGCGTAAGTTTAAGCCCCCACGTCAAGAAATCAAACTGCGGTCGACTACGTTGGAGTCCAGAGACATAGCCATTATGCCAACTGCTGGTCCCATATATGTGGTTTATTAATGACTGAAATGTCTTATGCCTTTATGGAGCACATGACTTTTTCATATATATGTATGTGTGTGTGTGTTTATTAAAAAAAAAATCCATATATCCTAAGACCTTTTGTCACTTGTAAACAAAGTCCTTCTTCAAATTTGGTATACTGGGACCAGCAGTTAGCATAACAGCTATGTGGCTGAACTCCCATATAGCTGAATATGGTTCAGATCCCAGACCTGGTGGCTTAAACTCATGTCGGGTGCATGTGTGTGCATGCCCAAGATCCTGAGAGGAGAATAAAGGAGAAGGGATTGCAGCATGGCCATCCCCCCTGGGGGGTGAGTTCTCACTTACTATTTCTCTGTCTCTCTCTCTCTCTTTCTGGTAAGTGCACACATGCTATAGCAAAAATCTCTCCAATAAAATGTTGGTATACTGTAAAAAAAAGTAGATTATAGATTAAGATACTATTCACATTTTTGTAGATACCATTCACATTTTCTCTTGTAATTTTGCAAACCATTCTTATTTTACTAAGAAGTATTTATTTTATTTATTACTTATTATTTTTTTATTCCATTTTACCAGAGAGAGAGTGTGTGAAAGGAAGCAACCATGTCTGAGACTTTAACCATAGTCAATCCTGTGAAAGTCCAGTGCTCGAACACCCACACCACCTGCCAACATTTTGCATACCATCCCTCATTGTATTAAACATCTCAAAGCATTGACTATAATCTCAGGGAATTAGATGACATAGAAAATTTATACAAATATCATGTTTTGTACATGTATTGTGTTCATATATGACAAGCAGTGCTCAACTAGTCTCAGAAGCCCAGAAACAGAATAACCACATTCTCATCATTTATGTGTTGGCTGATTAGTTTTAAGTTAACTTTTTATTGTGTACCTACGTATAATAGTATTAGATATTTTAAAATCCAGAACCTAATATTTTCTATTCAACCAGATATAAGAGTATAGTATCAATATTCTTGGGGGAACACAATTTTTCAGAGTCTTTACCATGTAAAAACTTGCATTGAAATTGTTTTAGACGAAGCAATTACATGTGAAGAAAATGACACCAGGGATATTTTTGGTAATATTTGAAATAAAGTAATAGTGAACCTTGGAAATGTTTGATAAATAATACATAAACAGGACCTGCAGGTGGTGAGGTGGTTAAAGCACAGGACTCCCACATGGTTGATTGCAGTTCAAGTCCCAGAAAAGATGGCTTGTTTTCTCACTTTTACTTTCTCCCTGTCTTTTTCTGGTCAAATTATAAAGAAAAAATAAATAAAATTAAATAAAAATATTTTAAACAATTAAAACAATAATACATTAAAAAAAAGCTAAGTAACTAGTTCTTAATTAGAAGGCTAGTTAAGGGGGACCAGCAAGTTGTATAGTCGGTAAGGCTCTGGAATCCCACATGACTGACTGCCGTTTGATTCCTGGAACCAGAGGCCTGAAACTTATGTCAGTCACATGTCCATGCATGCCCAAATTTCTGAGAGGAGAATGGAGAGGGTACTGTACTGTAGCAATATCCCCCAGTGGGTGATTTTTCTCTTTGTCTTTCCCTCTCTCTGGAGAGCACATGCACCATATAGCCAAAATCTCTGTCTGAAAACCTAAATAGAGGCCTAGGTAATATCTAAAGGATAAACAGTGATGAACAATGAAATGCCAGTTTTCTCTAAAATAGAGAGAAATAGTGACATATATTCAAAAGAACTCACAACATATGTGATTATGACTAATGATTTTCTTTTCTACTCAGACTCCTGAATCTGTGTGTAGTCACAGCTGTGTTCCTGGATTCCAAAAAATTCCCCAAGAAGGAAGACCTGTTTGCTGCTTTATTTGTGCTTCTTGCCCAGAGTCAGCTATTTCAAATCAAACAAGTATGAAATATATAACTACACTATCAGTCCCTACTATTGCTCAATAAAAATGAAAGTGTTACTATTAAAAATAAAACATACGGGCCTGTAGGTGGCATGGAGGTTAAGGCATTGTCCCATGTGGCCAACAGCAATTCCCAACCCAGAACCTTGAAACTCATGCCATGTGCATGGACAATTTTGCTGAAAATCCTGAAAGAAGAAGAGACTGGCATGGCCATATCTCTCAAGGGTCACTTCTTATTCACTTTCTGTCTTTCTGTTTCTGTGGTGAGCACACATGCTTTATAGCAAAAATCTCTTTTAAAAATAATTAGTGAGTGAACCATAGAGTACCACAGTTCTTTCGTCACATAATTATTGTCTTGCCATACTTATTTTATAAACAATTCCCTACCCTATTTTATATAAGCTGTTTTCTGTCCATGTTCATTCTATTAGGCTAAACTGTGAAACTATTTCCAATGAACACACTTGCAGCTTGATGCTGGATTATAGAGTGTCAATTTGGGATCTGATACTGGACCACACTAGTCATGAATAGGAGAATGTGTAATTACCAAGGTTACCTATGGGTGCCTTAAAGTTTGAATCTGACTTTGAGACCCATATGATAAGCACAAAGGAATTTCAAATAAACTATTATAACAATACTTTATAACTTCCTGTTTTTGGAGAGGTTTTTCTTATAGGGCCTATGTGCTCACCAGAAAGACAGAGAGAGACATAGAGAGAAAGTAAGAAATGACCGCCCAGGGAAGATGGTCACGCTGCAATCTCTTCTCTTCCATTTTTTTCTTGGGATCTTGGGCACGCATGCAGACATGTCTGGCATGAGGTTTAAGCCACCAGGTCCAGGACTCGAACTGCCATCGACCACATGGGAGTCCAGTGACATACCCATTACACTAACTGCTGGTACCAAGAATACTTTATAACTTTCTTAACATACTCAAACACCAGTGCAATTAAGTACAAATAATTGACTAATGTCAGAATACCACACTTTGATATATATTGCAGGAAGAAAAATAATTATAGTTTACAAATTGAGGACTCAACATTCTAATAAATGTCACAATTGAACACATCAAAATATGTTCTCATATAAAATATAAAATCAAACAATTACCATAAGGAAATGTTGTATTAAGCAAATATGAAATATGTGAAGTTATAAGAAATCATGCTTCCATTTTTCTGATATATAAGGAATAAGTACGCTTTGAATTCTTCCATAAGTATTATGCAATTGCAGAGATTTTAACAGTAGAAAATACTTGTATTTCATCACTAGTAAAAGTAAATATAGCCAGATCCCTGGCCTAAGGGACACTGAGGCTGACTCCTGCCCCAGCTCCAGTCCCAGCACCCCCAAGCCCAGTGACTATCTCTGTCAGCCAGGACCACCCCTAACTCAACAGTAGACCCCACTTCCATCTCCACAGCCCTGACCTAAGGACCACTCCCGTCCCCAGCTCCAGGCCCTTCACCCCAAACCCCAGCGACCCTCCATCTCTGTCATCTAAGTAGAAATATCTCCTTCTCTTCTTTCATTTGTTAATTTCACACTTCTTACCACACAGGACTTCTCCCAGCTCTACAGAAGACTTTATTTCCATCTCCAGACTCCTGTCTAAGGGACATTGAGACAGGGCCCCCTACCCCGGTTCCAGGCCCAGCAACCCCAAACCTAGAGACCCTCTATCTCTGTCAGGCAGGTAGGCTTTTCTTTTTCCTTCTCTTCCTCTTTTATTTTTTAATTTTGCACTTATGCTTATGACACAGGACCACCCCCAGCTCTACAGCAAATCTCACTTCCATCTCCAGACTCATGGCGAAATTGTGTGCTGGCCCATGCAGCACATTTTTTCTTTATTTTCCTTACTTTCTTTCCTCTTCACCCTCCTGGACAGACTAGATAGGTCTAGAATCACAATTGTGAAATACCCTAGTATTGTAAGACACCCTGGGGTCCTCCCTTTTACTGAACCACCCTTGAAAAAGAAAATACTGCTCTTCAGTCACCTGAATAGAACACACCTCCTCGGACCACATTACTAAACACAACAGAAGAGAGACTTCGGTATTCATCATCCACAGTGAAAGGGAAACATACTCTGCTGACTCTAAAAATAGAAATAGGTACTGCAAGAAAACAATGTTATTGACTATCACTAATTATTGTTTTAAGAATTATTTATTTAATTTTATTTATCATTATTATTTTTAAAATTTGCTAAAGGGCATGTACACTCACCAAAGAAGTAAGAGAAAGAAATAGAAAGAGAAGTGAGAAAGCAAGTTTCCAGGTTCAAGACTCAAAATGCAGTCAGCCACGTGGGAATCTCACATCATCACCATCATGCCACCTCATGGCCTCTACTCTAATTCATTAAGAATATACTGGGTTGCTGGAAAAGTCATGACATATTTTTCATTTATTTCTATACAAAAATGTGACATAAATTTTATGACAACCCATGCTATTGTCTCAGTTTTACAAAATAAATAAATGAATAAAAAATTGAGAAATGAAGAGAAATAATAATAATTGTTATAATTGTAAATAATAATAATTGTTATAATTGAAACACAGCCATGTCTATTAATGTCCATAAGCTCTGTGAAGGTTTTCCTAGAACATAACAATAGAGGTGAATATTTGCAACAGAGACCTCATAATGTATAAAGGCAAAAATATTACTAGCCACATAAAAAAATTAACAAACCATGCTTTCAGATGGATATAAATAGATAAAAAACCCATCCTTCTATCATATACTTAAAATAAAAATTTCACAAAAAATTGATGCATTGGAGCAATCAAATTCCACTCCAGAATCAAATGTTTTATATTGAAACTGCGTTCAATGTTTACCTAGGAGTGTTTATGATAATATTACAGAAAAATCAAAATGTACAATGGGAATAGTCTTTACACAAGTGACATATTATATACAATAAAAAAATCAATAGAAATTAGGTTAGAGTAATAATAAAATAATAAATAATAAAAGGTATTAAGTGATTTTTGTCTTAATATAAATAAGAAAACTATTCATTACTATTTTGATAAACAATAAGTCATGGAAATATAAGGTTTATCAAGGGAAAAACTCAGGAGAGGGTAGAGAAGAGATCTGGAATAAATTCTCTTTCTCAGTATCATCATTGAGAGCCACAAAATGGGTCAGACAAGATCCTCATGTGCTTAAGACCCAGATTCAAATCAGTTTGGTGTTGTCTGCAGCTGAAAGAATTCACCTGGTGTCATGAACAATGGCGCTTAATTTGGTGTATCTTCATATTACCTCAGGGGCTTAATCTGTGCAAAATTGCACAAAAGTAACTGTTGGCTTCAACATGATAATTAGTGAAATTGAATTGCTGAACCTTTGTTTTTTTCACCAGATGCAAAGCAGTGCATCCAGTGCCCAGCTCGAGAGTATCCAAACAGTGGGAGAACTCACTGCCTTCCCAAGTCTGTGACATTCCTGGCTTTTGAGGATGCTTTGGGGACAGCCATGGCCTGCATGGCTCTGTGTTTCTTTGTTCTCACAGTCATAGTTTTGGGAGATTTTGTGAAGCACTGAGACAGTCCCATTGTCAAGGCCAACAACCAGGCTCTCAGCTTTATCCTGCTCATCTCCCTCCTGCCATGCTTCCTCTGCTCCTTGCTCTTCTTTGGTCATCCTAACCCAGTCACCTGTGCTTTGGCCTTGTGTTCACTGTGGCTGTTTCCACTGTTTTGGCCAAAACCATGACTGTGATTCTGGCATTCAAAGTCATGAAGCCTGGAAGAACAATGAGGTGCTTGCTGCTCACAGGGGCTTCTAACTCTGTCATTCCCATTTGTTCCCTGATCCAAATGATTATCTCTGGAATCTGGTTGGGAACCTCATCTCCTTTCATTGACATAGACTCACACTCTGAGCCCAGAAGCCTTATCATCATATCCAACAAGGATTCAGTCACTGCCTTCTACTGTGTCCTGGGCTACCTGGACTTCTTGGCTCTGGAGAGCTTCACTGTGGCTTTCCTGGCCAGGAACCTGCCTGACACATTCAATGAAGCCAAGTTCCTCACATCCAGCATGCTGGTGTTCTGCAGTGTCTGGGTCATATTTGTCCCTGTCTATCACAGCATCAAAGGCAAGTTCATGCTGGCCGTGGAGGTCTTCTCCATAATGGCCTCCAGTGCGGGGTTCCTAGACTGCATCTTTGCCCCCAAGTGCTACATTATTTTGATAAGACCTGATGAGAACTCCTAGGAAGCTTTAAAAAACAGAAGGAGTTCCAAATTAAACAGGCATTCTAAGGTTTTATCTCATAAGCCTGTATCACAATTTTAGGGTTTTGATCCAAAAATACACCCTGGTTTTATATCCTCATATGATAAAATAACTGAAAATGACCGACTTCTTAAATTAATTTTTAAAACAGTCATTTTGTATATAAAACTTAAACAAGTATTAAACCTGAAACTATGAATGTATCTTAGATTAGTGGGCAGTTTTACATTACTTGTATTGATTAATTGCTAAATTTTATTAACTAACTATTATTCATTGTGTTCTCCTAGAAAGTGTTTTACTTTTATGTAGTCAGATATAATGTCTTTATTTCTATGTCTGATTTATTGATTTGTGTCTTCTGTCTCTTTTTAAAGAGCTATCTAATGTTCAGTAAGTTTGTTGATGTTAAAAAAAAATGAAACTAGCTAGTGGTTATACTAGTTATCTGCATGGTTTTTAATATTTAGTACTTATAAATATCATATTTATATTTATTCTAATATTTTTAGACAGTTTTTTTTTCTATAAGGCATATGTGCTCAGAGGAGAGACAGAGAGATAGTGACTAATCACTCCTTAGGGTAAATGACCATGCTGCAATTCCATCTCCTCCCTTCTTTTCTAGTAATTTTGAGCATGAATGTACCTGTACCCAGCTTAAGGTTTAAGACACTGAGTCAAGGGGACCAGCAGATGGCAAAATGATTACGTTACTGGACTCTCATGTAGTCAACCATGGTTTGAGTCCTGGACCCAGTGGCTTAAACACACCAGGTGCATTTCTGGGCGTGCCCAAGATCCTGAGAAGACAATGCAGAAGGGATTGTGGCCTGGCCATCCCCCAGGGAGTGATTTCTCGCTTTCTGTCTCTATATTTCTCTCTTTATAGCAAGTACACATGCCCTATAGCAAAAATCTCTCAAAAATTAAAAAAATAAAAAGACACTGAATCAGGAACTCACACCATAATTGAGTACATGAAAGTACAGTGACAAAATCATTATGCCATCTGCTGGTCCCCCCATTCTAATCTGAATATCTTTGTTTCTGCTCACTGAAATTTGTGCTTTCTGAAGTATCTTGATGTGTTAAATTGTGTTGATCTGATGTCTACCATATTTTTAATTTGTCCATTGCAGAAATTTTTGTTATACCCTTTTCATAATTTAAATTTACAAACTTGCTAAACATTTAACCTAAATGTATAGAAACTGCCTAGAGATATGAACCAGAATACAATTACATGAAAAGAACCAACAAAAGATACTCATTAAAAGAAAGTGATTGCTGCTTGCAGCACTTTAAGTTGGTAATCAATACACTGAAAAAGTTGTGGGGCCAACAGGTGGCATAGCAACTAGGTGCTGGATTCTCACATGGTCGACCATGGTTTGAGTCCTGGACACAGCATCTTGAAACTCATGCTTGTTGTGTGTGCATGTGTGCCCATAACAGTGAAAGGAGAATGAAGGAGGAGGGATAGTAGTGTGGTTTTCCCCCGGAAGGACGATTCTTGCTTTCTGTCTGTCTCTCTCTTCGTTGCTCTGGTGACTGCATGCACCCGATAAAAAATGTGTCTCTCAAAAAAAAAAAAAAAAAGTTATATAGTGGGGCCAGCATGCAGTAAATTGGTTAATGTGCTGAACTCCCACATGTCCAGCCATGGTTCAAGTCCTGGGCCAGGCTGCTTGAAAATTCATTCTAGGCATGTGTGTGTGCATGTCCAAAATACCAGGAGGAGAATGGAGGAGAAAGGACTGCAACATACCATACTCCCTGGGAAGTGATTTCTCACTTTCTCTCTCACAGTCCCTCTTTGCCAAGTACATATTCCTTATGAAAAAAAAAAACTTAAAAAAAAAGAAAAAAGAGTTGTATAGCTGCAAAATGACACATTTCTCATTAAGTGTTAAGCAGTTTTAAGAGGAAATGATACATTTAATAAACTACATTCCAGTAGTAAATTCTACTTTTAATTTCAATGTAATTATTGTACCTTGATTTACTATTTGGACTGAGTTCTGATAGTATTAAACTTTTAATATAAAAAAAATTCATGTATTTTAGCTATCTTACATAGAATCTCTTTTCCACTCTTTAGAAAAAAAAAATACAGAGAACTTTAGATAGTGATCTCTATTCAGAAACAATTTTACTGATTGATTACCTTTTTTATTTAAAAGAAGTATATTATGTGGCTTTCAATTTACATTAATGTAGAAATATTACTTTGGGGAAATAGAGACTTCAAGTTTAAAAAAATAAAACTAATAGAAACAAAATTAATAGTGCAGTTTTAGAGAACTTAATAAAAAGTAACTGTAAAAAAT
>NW_006201648.1:70611-71295 GCF_000334495.1 Tupaia belangeri chinensis | reverse complement strand
CCCCCCCCATTCAATTGTTCTACCAATGAACTCAATTTGTCTAAATATGTCCACTAGCTAGCGCAGCTGACGTATCCTTACACATGTATCCAAATCTGATCCTAGGCATAAACCCCAGGGAGTAGAATGCATATACTATAAAGTAGTCCCCAGTTGTGTCCATACAACTCTCTTCAGTCATCAAATGTGCATTTTTTTTTCCTCCTGCTTATTATTATTTTTTATATTAAATTATGTTGCCTAACACTCGTTCCCTGAGTATCATCACAACGCACCAAGTGTAGTTTCCCATCCAGGATAAACTGCATAGTGTCTCAATCAAGCATGTCGTCACCAATACTGTTCCATTTCTACTTTCATACCTATAAATATGTTTTTTATCCTATGTTTGACCCTCAGCCCCTTCCCCCTCTCCCAATCACTCCATCTCTGCTATAGACAGTCATCCTCCAGAGGTGTCATTGAAAATGCAATACCTGCGAGTAGAGGGAGAGGGGCCAGGAGTCCAAAGTTTTTAACAATAGGGAAAATAGATTCCATTCAAGGTTGGATCAAGTGTGGGTCTCGTGCAGTTCCGCAACTGTAGGTGAGTCTCCATGGAATACAGTCTCCGGAAGGCAGTTCTGGCAAGCAGAGTTGACCATCAGTTGATGCGGCACAGCAGCCATCTTGTGGTTAGCAGGA
>NW_006201648.1:66895-69533 GCF_000334495.1 Tupaia belangeri chinensis | reverse complement strand
AGGACGTTAGTGAGAAACAGATATGGCTTATTACCTGTTGATGATGACATGTATAGTATTCTCAACTGGATTGATCTGAGAAGTACTTCATGATGGGTAAAGTCTTTTTACAAGCAAAATGAGAAATAGTGATTGACTGTTTTAAAAAATAATTAGAATAATAATAATAATAATGGTTGGGAAAACATAGAAAAGTTATTGAATGATGAAATGGGGGAGATTAATGTCTCTGTATTGACTGACATGCATGGCATTCCCTTTTGAAAAAGCAATGTAATACACTGTAAAGTTATATGTAATCCAATGTAATATAAAGAAGATTTTGATGATAATAAAAATTAAAAATATTAAAAATGTTTATTTAAAAGAAGTATATTATGTGGCTTTCAATTTACATTAATGTAGAAATATTATTTTAGGGAAAATAGAGACTTCAAATTTTAAAAATAAAACAAATAGAAACAAAATTAGTAGTGCAGTTTTAGAGAACTTAATAAAAAGTAACAAAAAATCCATGAACTTTGGTGTCTTAATACAGAATGGTTATCACTATTACCAGTGTAGATGACTATTAAGGGGTGTTCAGCACTTTCAGAATTCCTGTGACTTCATATTTACATTTGATACACTGAGTTCTATAGTCACTTTCCTCTCTTCAGGATTTTTTTCTCTCCCTGACTGCCCATCTTACTACCAAGTGTCACAGCTTCTGATTCCTTCTTGAGTATACCTTCATTTTTTTCTTTTTTAGAGACATGTCTTCATTTCCTCTTCGTTTTTCAAGAATGCAAAAAAGAAAAGCAAACCTTTAAACAGGAATCTATGATTAATTTGAGGGGTGCTCAGGGCAGGATATATTTACTTCAAACCATTCACTCAGGCAGCCTTTATAGTCCATGCACAGACAAGGCAGTCCTGCTGTAGTATCCCCCTGCTGCAGTTCTTCAAGGCACACTGCACCCTCCTCACATGGTACTCAGTACATCACCATTGCCGGTTATTATTTGCTTTGTTAAACATACTACAAGATGCACATCCATGTCATCTCGGAGGAAGGGGATACAGTCTTTGATCACACAGGACACTAAAGTTTTCCAAACATGCCCAGATTTAGTGGTAAGGAGTTTATCACTAGGCATAGCACCAAGGGGTTTCCTGTAACAGGTTGGTCCCTATCCCTGCCACTGCCATTGCAGAATTGCTGTGCACTGATTCCTGCAAACCCATGTGCCTGCTAATTATCTTGGTGGTGCTGAAGGAAAACTGTGTGGGCACCTCACCCAGGTAGCAGCTGAGTAAAGTTTCCCTGAGTTGCTAGGCTGAGGCTTCTGGAAGTCTGAACTGGAATTCTACCCCCCCACCACCACCATTTTTGGCCCCTCTACTGTTTCTGGAAGGTAGATACTAGTCTGAGTCCACGACTGCAGTCATTAGGAGCTGCTGGATCACTCTGCGAGGCACCCACTTTTGTCATGCAGGGGCAGGGCTCACACACAGTGATCCTGTCCCTCAGGAGCAGAGTGAGCAGGCAGGGCCAAGGCGCCACAGCTGCTCTAGAAACCTCCGTATGTCCAGAGCTGATGATAGCTCCTGAGGGGTGGTAGGTACCCAAGGTGGTCTTCCCCAGGGCAGTGGACTAGGCTAGTGACATGATCAGAAACCGGAGATAAGAAGAGGAGAGAGAGAGAGATGGCCCAGCATCTACCACTAAGTACTGGCTCTGGGGGAAGGAGACACCTGAGGTAACTGTGCAACAGCCCTGGTTTTAGTTTTGGTTGCCAGGCTTTGCACCCCTGGTCTCTGCACTAACTCCTCCAGTAGCTGCTGCTACCACAACCACCCTTTCAATCCCACAAGGTTCCTGGAGGAGTCATGTTTTTAAAGAAATGTTCAAGGTTTAAATGTATCTCCATGCAAAATTTCTGCAACACCCCAAAGGCTTTTTTATGATCTGTTTCCAATTTCCCCTCAGGTATATTTGTTAGTAAAACAGCAGGTGCCATCATGGTTAAGGTGCTAGACTCCCACATGGCCCACTAGGCTTAGAATCCTAGAGTCCTGGATCTGGCCACTTGAAAATCCAGCAGGTCGTGTGTGTGGGGACCCAAAATCTTCACAGAAGAATGCAGAAGGGATTACATCATGACCATCCCCCCAGGGAGTGGTTTCTCACTTTCCCTCTTAGTGTGTCTCTTTGTCTCTGCCCCATGAGCACAGACTCTTTGGCAAAAACTTAAAAATAAAGAATTATTATTTAAATAAAAATATGCATTATTCATAAAACTGTTTTGCTTAAGAAATATAACTGCATAAGTTGCCTTCATTAAAACTTTGGGGTTCTGGAGATGGTGGTAGTTAAGGTGCTGGACTCCAACATGGCCAACCACATGAGTCCTGGCCTTGACAGAGCTGATGGCTTGCTTTCTCACTCCTCCTCCCATGCTTCCTCTCTCTCTGGTAATTATATCAATTAATAATAATAATAATAATAAAATTAAATAAATCTTAGAACAATAATATGGAATAATCCCTATTAAAGGTACTAGAACTTCTATTTTTCTTTTTTGTAGAGGTTTTTGCTATAGGGCAGATGCTCTTACCAGAAAGACAGAGAGAGACAGAAAGTGAGAAATCATCC
>NW_006201648.1:56879-66578 GCF_000334495.1 Tupaia belangeri chinensis | reverse complement strand
CATCCTGAACCATGAGTGAGCAGTGCATCATCCGAGAAGGATCTCAGGGCAACATGGAGATTTCTGCAGAAAGGTGGTATGAGTTAGATAACATGATGTTCACAGTGACCCCTGGACCTCAGGTGCACTGGACATAGCAATGTGGGAGACCACCAAGTATGACTTGAAAATGTATTCCATTCCTGAGGAGAAGCTCTTCTGGAACTACATCTGAATGGGAATGAAAGTAGGAGTCAAAGGAAAGGCCTCCCAGGATATGGGTGTGGCCATGTGGGTGTGGCCTATAAAAGGAGTGAGAAACAATAAGACAACCAACTAAAGTGGGTAACATGTGCTGTTAACTTCTTGGCTCCCAGTGGTCAGGAGATTATTGCCTGTCCCCTATGTGGACAGAATCTTGAAGGAATGGGGTCTTGTGGGTAGGAATATGAGTGGGGGGTTCATGTCAGCAAGACCTGAGCCTACCCCTTCCCCTGCCATCCTGGCTCATTTTATCACCTAAGATTTCCAAGCTGGGTCTATCTGGATAGTATGAGGTCCAGCAGGCTGGGCTGCTTCCACCTAAAGTTAAATGTTTCACATGAGTCAAGGGAAAATCCTACCACTATGAGGGGCTGATGCTGGGAGCTAATGTTTTCCTTGTAAGAGAACATGGTACCTCCAAAGCCCTTTTGCAGCCAATGCCTGGAGGTGTTACTTGGCATGGTAGGGATCTTGGGATCTGCATGGGTTCAGGAGATGCAGATGTCCACACTCTGATTCTGAGAGCAGGTTGTATAACTATGATAATTAAAGTTTGGGGTGGTCTGTGGTGAGAATAGACACTGGAATGTGACCTGAGAGTCCCTGAAAATTTAGTCATTAAACAAGGTCCATCAAACCCTTATTTGCATCTCAGTGCCCATTGACTTAGAAGGTGAGGATGTGGCTTTGGGTTCAGGGCTGGAAATTCCTGGGCAGAACCTGGACCTAAGGGCAGAGGGCTGAGGTTTCACTTCAGGAAGAACAGATTCGTACTTGTAATCTACTAGGTAAAAATTATTTTCTCTTCTTTACATTTAACTTTTTTTTCATGCTTCTTGAGATGATTTATAAATTCAAATATCTTGCAGACAAAAGTGAACATGACCCTATAGTTTGACAGTAATTTCTAATTGTATTGGAATTACAAACATTTTCATAATTTCACAATTTGGTATTCCCAATGGACATTTTTATTTTCAGAGATTATTTTACCTCCGGAGCTATGTAGTAACTGTCAATTATTAACATCGCAAGTACCTTATCTTCTACAGAACATCTTCAAAATAATCACTGCTGAATTTTAATTAGGGTTGATATTCCAGACAACCATCAAAACTGGGTAGCATGTACTGTTACCTTGTTAGCCCCCAAAGTCCTGGAAATTATTGACTTCATCCATTATTCCCAGAGACAGAGATATGTTTTCACAAAACAGCCCATGCTCAGTGCTGAAATGTCTTCCTACAATTTCTCCTTCTGTCTTTCTTCTCAGTGCCAAGTCTCTGAAGATCTGTCCTACATACTTCAGCATCCAGGAACATCCACCATCTACATGTTCGATCATCTTTCATTTAGAAAACTCACCTTCTCTCCACTTCACGGGCTGGATTAAGTTTCTTTCCACTATGCCTACCTCCACTACTCAAGCAATAAAATTATTCATCAAATAGTAGTTAAGTGGTATCCCTTAATTATTTGCTTTATGCTAGACACTTTCAGCTACAGTAGAGTTGTCAATAAATCTCCAAATAGTATGTTTGCTCCTTGAAGATAAGGACTATATTTTACTCATTTTTCTAGCTCTAATTCCATGCAAACACATAGTAATTGTCCAATATGTGTACTTGTTTGACCAATAATTATTATACATGTTACACATATAGTTTCTACCATCCCCTCATGAGGCAAAATGCTACCCACTTAGATAAACTTGAATAATACATTAGTAGAAAATGATATAAATAGAGATATGGCTCTTCTGTTCTAACAAATTTTAAATATTCAAGAAATGTTTTATGTGAAGACATTGCTCCACACATGCTGTCTAACTCACCAGATTTTGAGATGAGACAGAAGAGAACCCAGGAGGCTACTTAGTCTAACAAGAATTTTAAATATACAAGAAATGTTTTATGTGAAGATATTGCTCCACACACGCTGTCTAGCTCACCAGATTTTGAGATGAGGCAGAAGAGAACCCAGGAGGCCACTTTGGTATCCATCATCTCCTGGTTGAGATCTTGCTTGGCGTCCTTCTTAATTTGTACCCTAGGAGAGACCACTCTTGTGTCAAAGGGCCAATGAAATACCATAATGCAGGGTACATAGGATTCTACACAGTCCTATCATTTACAATGACACATGCAGCTTGAATTTACTTTGATGTTTTTGAGATAAAATTTATTTTTATTGTTAACATATAAATTAAATAAATGTAAAGACAAATAATAGAATGAAAAGAAGTATTTGCAAGTTAATTCTTTATTTTATTTTTTTAAGTTTTTGCTATAGAACATGTTTATTCACCAGAGAGAGACTGAGGAAGTGAGAAATTGTTTGGTGAAGCCACAATTCCTTCTCCTCCATTCTCTTCTTGGGATTATGGGCACACACATATATATACCCAGTGCAATTTTTCAAGCCATCAGCTCAAGAACTTAAACCATAGTCGGCCATGTGGGAGTCCAGTGCCTCAAACAGCACACCACCTTCTGGCTCCTCAAGTTCATTCTTTCTGGAGAAAAAAAGTCTTCTACCTAATAAAGGCTAGTATCCAGAATATAAACAGAACTCCCAAATTCACCAAAAGAAACTTCTATCTAGTCAAGACTAGTATCTAGAATATAAATAGAACTTCCAGATTCATCAGAAGAAAACAAAAGATAGACTTAGGAAGATAAAGACATAAGAAGACTCTTTTTTTTTGAGAGGTTTTTGCTACAGGGTGCATGTGCTCGCCAGAGAGACAGAGAGACAGAAAGTGAGACATCACTCCCCAGATGAGATGTCCATGCCACAATCCCTTCTCCATTCTCTTGGGTTCTTGGGCATGCACGCAGCATGAGTTTAAGCCACCGAGCCCAGGACTTGAACCACAGTCGAATACATGGGAGTTCAGTGACATAGCCATTATGCTAACTGCTGGTCCCAAGAAGACACTTATCAGAGAGAAGATACAGATATCATATAAGCATATATATTTAATACGCTTTACTTATCAGCCATTTATGGAATGTACATTAAAGCAATGAGATATCAAACACACCTATCAGAGTGGTTAAAGTTTTTGTTTTTGTTTGTTTTTTTTTTCCGTTATAGGGCACCCAGACAGACAGAGAAATAGAGACAGAAAGCGAGAAATCAACCCCCAGGGAGGATGGTCATGCCGCAATCCCTTCTCCTCCATTCTCCTCTCGGGACCTTGGGCACGCACGCACACGTGCCCGGGGTGAGTTTTAAGCCACCGAGTCCGGGACGCTAACTGCGGTTGACTACGTGGGAGTCCAGCGACATAGCCATTACACTAACTGCTGGTTCCCAGAGTGGTTAAAGTTTTAAAAATGAAATAAAGTCAGTTCAGGAAAGAAACTGAAGAAATGGTCACTCATCCATTGAGGATGAGAATATAAAATGATATAGCCCTTTTGGAGAACAGTTAAGCAGATTTTTTAAAAAATTAACCAGAGAGTGCATGTGCTCACTAGAGATAGAGACAGAGAGGGAAATAAAGTACCCCTATGGGCATGGTCATACCACAATCCCATCTCCATTTCTCACTTCTTTTGGAGATATGGGCATGCACATACCTGTTTTTCAAGATACTGAGACTGGGACTTCCATGCAGCCAGTCATGTGAGATCCAGGAACTTTAACCAAAATGCCACCTGCTAGGCAGTTTCTAATAAAGCTAAACTTAACACCTACCCTGTCACCCAGAAGCTGTTTGCTGCAAAGTTTCCAGAGTAATGAGAAGCATTACTTTTTTTTTATATTTTTTTTATTATTATCATAATCTTCTTTATATTACATTGGATTACATATAACTTTACAGTGTATTACATTATTTTTTTAAAGGGAATGCCATGCATGTCAGTCAGTACAGAGACATTAATCTCCCCACTTCAACATTCAATCTTTTCTATGTTTTCCCCAATAATTGTTTTTATTATTCAAATTATTTTTTAAAACAGTCAATCACTATTTCTCATTTTACTTGTAAAAATACTTTGCCCATCATGAAATACTTCTCAGACCAATCCAGTTGAGAATACTGTACATGTCATCAACAGTTAATAAGCCATATTTGTTTCTCACTAACGTCCTGCCCCTCTATTGTTCACTTGCTATCTTTCTCTATCCTCTTCTCTTCACTTCCCACCTTCCACACTGTCCTATTCTCATTGAGTACCTTCACTGCTTTTATGTCCTCCAATTTTTTGCTCTCTATCATAGAGTGCGGATAGTTGGTATATATTGAGTGGATACATACAATACCTTTCTTTCATAGCATTACTGTTACACATAGACATAGACAGTGTACTTTTGTAAAGTGTAACAGAATGATCACCAAAATCAGATAGTACCATTAAAGGGAATCTTTATTAGTTGACCAGTGATTACAGCTTGAGGCTCAGGAGGGCCAAGAGTAGAACTAGTCCCAACTGAAGTTGGAGTAGTCTTTTTATAGGGGGTCAGTTATCAGGGGTTTTTATGTAAGTAGTTACAAAAGCTGAATCATGTAGTTTAATTATCTTTGAGGGCATTTAATGGTCTCTATGGCTCTGGGCAGGGGTCTGGTGATTGATAGTTACATTGTTAAGGAACAGCAAAAGGGGTTTGGACTACTTAGCAAAGATAGTAACAGGTGCATGATGTTGCCCTGATGTGGTTTTTTGTATGGTTAGTACATACAACCAAAGTATGGTTACTCTTCTAAGGAAACAAATGGACAAACAGTTGCTCATGTGTAAGATCTACTATGTGGCCTTCCATATTTCCACTTTCTGATTTGATGGGGGGATGGTCACGCCACAATCCCTTCTCCTCCATTCTCCTCTCGGGATCTTGGGCACGCATGCACACGCACCCAGCGTGAGTTTTAAGCCACCAGGTCCAGGACGTGAACCATGGTCGACTACGTGGGAGTCCAGCGACATAGCCATTACGCTAACTGATGGTTCCCAACAACTTTTTAAAGTTGTAAAACTGAACAATCTTTTTAATAGACCTTCTTAATTTTATAACATTTAAGGACCTACAATAAGAATAATATATATATATATATGTATATATTTATATATATATAGGTTAATTTTGGCTTAACAGTTTTAAAAACTAATCAGTTCATACAGAAAATGAAATTTTCATTCAGTTAAATGATTAGATTTTTAAAAAATGGTACTTGTGAGAGTATATAAATTTTTTTACTCTCTCTGATAATTTTTTTAAATGATATGACATTTAGATGATAGTCATAGTTAATGTTTTCACAAACATGTATAACCGACAAATAAATTTGGCTATATATAGTAATATAATACCTTAAAACATGACTGATAAATATTTCATCATAAATTTTTGGGAATCTCAAGTTATTTTGGAACACTATATATAGACATACAAGTACATATTTTTACATATAACTCAAATACAATGTCAAGAAAATTAGGATTACTTAATTTGACATTTTTAAAAATTTTTATCCAACATATAGAAAATAAACCTGATCAGTTTAACATCTCTCTTTTGGAGGTTTCAGGGGCCCTCTGTAAACATCTAAGCGTTACTTTGATGTTAAAGATCTTTTGTTAGCATTAAAACTAAAAACAGAAAAAGCTACTCATGAATTCGTTTTTCTGTTAGAAATCTACTATGTAAAATGCTACACACAACACATAGATGAGCAGGCTGATGACTAGCCCTGTTCCATTTTAACAAAAACTAGAACGACAAAGACAAAACAAAACAAGACAGTGTACCCACAGATCACTGTCACCAAGGAACTGAAGTGCCTTCATACTTGGGCCCCAGGACTTGGAGGTTCTGCTGTGTCCAACCCTCCTAAAGTCCTGCCAAAAGAGTTTTTAAACCAAAATAACTAGAATCTTTACAGGTTTATGTGCTACAAGTAACTCTAATTTCTTTTATTTTCTTTTCCTTTTTTCTTTCTTTTTTTTTTTTTTTTTTTTGAGAGGTTTTTGTTTTAGAGTGTGTGCATTTGCCAGAAAGACAGAGAGACAGAAAGTGAGAAATCACCCCCCAGGTGAAATGGCCAAATCTCAATCCCTTCTCCTCCATTCTCTGCTTGGGATCTTGGGCATGCACACACACGGGCCCAGCATGAATTTAAGCCACTGGGTCTGGGCCTCAAGCCATGATAATGGGAGTCCAGCAATATAGCCATTACGCCAACTGCTGGTCCCAGTAACCCCAATTTCTGATCCACATTTCTGAGGCTTCCTTTTCCCTCTTGAGATCTGGGACAGGGTATAAGGAATGTCCTCATTGGGGCATAATTCAGCCACTCTAAAGTTCCCAGATTTTTCTGGGGCCTCCAAATGTTGTAGAATATAACTGAGTGAATGACCACCAAAGTCAGATTAAAATTAAAGGGAGTCTTTATTAGTTGGCCAGCAACTACAGCCTGAAGCTTGTGGGGTTGGGAGTCAGAACTATAGCCCCACAGAAATTTGAGTAATCTTTTTATAGGGAGCAAGTTATCAGGGTTTTTTATGTAAGTAATTACAGAAGCTGAATCAAGTATTTTAATTATTTCTGAGGATACTCTCTACACCTTTGTTTAATGGTCTCTATGGCTCCAGTGACTGATAGTTACATTGTTAAAAAAACAGCCAAACAAAAGGGTTTGGGGCTAGTTAGCAAAGACAGTAACAGGTACAAGATGTCACCCTAGATGTGTTTTTTTTATATGGCTAGTACAAACTATTTTTTTTTCCTAAAAACAAAGCAGGTTTACAGAAGCAGGCAGCCATAAAAAATTTAAAAATTAGACAAGCAGTTGCTAATGTATAAAATATAATATGTGGCCTTCTACAGTACATAACTGGTTACTGTGGCTTTCCATAACAGTCCAAAATTAAAATCATTGATATTGTTGACTGTGTGAATGCTGACAGGATAGTGTACCCACACCATGCAACATTACTAAACAGGAATAAAGTTAATAAATTACATTAGTATATGAATGACTATCCAGAGAATGATGTGAGTTGGAAAGTCCAATCACAAAATATTAGGTAATTTGTGATCCCATCTACATGACATCCTTGGACTGACAAATTTATGGAAGTAGGAAAGAAATTTGTGGTTGCAAATAGCAATGTCCTTAGTGCTGAGCAGAAGGAAAGTGAGATGTTGTTTCAGGACAGCAGGAGATAAATTGTGTGATTAAAAGCATTTGTAGTTTTACAAAGTCAATAGGAAAATAAAACTACATGTGGAACAAAATAGCAAAAAATTAACACACACATATACAAAAATATATGCAATTAATTAGGAATAAAACTGCTGGGATGCATATAGGTGGGTAGATTAATTATATTCTTTTCAACATTGCAGTTATCATATTTTCAAGTATTTGTGGTTTACTATTGACTTATACAAGAAAATCATAAATAAGAGAAAGCACAGGTCTTTGGTAGCCCTTCCCACAAGGCCAGCCCTGGGGCTGCACATTCCCTGATTGTCTGAGACCTTGAAATAACCCTGTGTGTTTGGTCTTCTTTTACCTGAGTTTTCACAGGAGAAAACTGAGACCCATAAAGGTGAAGTGGCCTTCCTAACACATAGCTAGCAAGTGGCCAAGGTGACAGTGTATTGTAAGGGAGGGAGTACTTACCTTCAGAACAGTATGCCCAGGGTTTTTTGGGAACTTTGGGTAGGTACACAGTAACTCTAGGGATCTTGGGCACGCACGCACACGCGCCCGGTGTGAGTTTTAAGCCACTGGGTCCGGGACACGAACTGCCCTGAAGGTCCCCACTTGCATGTCATCCAGAATCTGGGCTTCTGCATTTTTCCACTTGGGTGGGATGACAGAGGGATGGTTAACTCAATATGATTTCCAGTCACATGCAAAAACTGATACCCAATAACATAAAGTGAAAACAAAGTACAAAGTATTTTCTCACATATTTCTAAAAAACATGAAAGCTGATTTTGCCTCTGACCAAGGATACACTGGATGTTGGGGTGAAGGAGGGGAGGAGGAAGGAATCCTTGGGGTAGATCCTGTGAGTCACTGAAGAAGAGCCCTAGGAGGAGCCCTAAGAATTTCTAGGGCAGAATCTGTGCAAAAGCGTCCTCAGACAGCTCCAGGCCCAGCCTGTGAATACTCCTCCACCCTGCACTTAGTTAATCCAGTTCTACCCCTTTGTCAGCTGTATGCATAACTGCCCCTCATCCAGAGAGAGAGAGGAGGGGTCCCTACTGACCATGGCAGTCTCCTGGAGCTTTCAGCAAATAGTAGTGAGGCCAGGAAGCACCAGAGCCCTGCCTGCTCTTGTAAATTACTGCCCCATAAGACCTTCTGACTCTGAATCAGGCACATAATAGTGTCTACAAAGACCACCATCCTGGGATGAAACCAGATGATAGTTCAGGGCTAACAGTTAATGTGAAACAGACATATGGGCCCTGCCCCAGCACTCTCCTTACCACCCTGCCAGCCATGACCTAGGGCATTAATCCAATCAGCCCACAAGTCCTCTACCTTCTAACTCTGACAGTATGTTCACTGCACATATCCTTATGTTCTCTTAATCAAAGTCAGGATGGTAGCTAGCCCTAAAGTGCTGCATGGTCTCTGCATTCTTTCTCACAACTGGTCAGTAGACTGAGGGGAGAGGATTGAGCAAATATCTGCAGAGAGGAAAGGTTCTCACTTCAAACTTCCCTGAGCCCAAATCTTCAGAAGTTGAGATTAAGCAAAACATTCTGGCTCTCTCAAAGGACTCCAGCTAAGCAAGATGAGTAGGGGTTGTTTCTGGAATGTAGGTGTCTAGTTACCAGGGTTTCAAGTTCTGTTGGAGTCTATTGTCAATAAACAGAGGAGATTTCCTGTGGGCCCTTTCTCCTGGGATCTTCAGATCATATCTCCCCAAGGTCCCCCTGGGCTGTTGACTGCTCACCCTCATCCCATGCTTTATCCACAATTGAACATAGTTATACCACAAGGTCCACCTGCAGACATGGGGAAGACTCCCAGCTCTGAGGAGCAAGAACTAGGCTCACTGCTGGCTCCTCCTGTTTTCAGTGCTATGACCTAGACAAGCCATTATGCCTTTCAGGGCCTCCCTTGTCTCCCCCACTTGCACAATGGAGATAGTTTAAGCATCTATTTTTTGAGATGCCACCAGGTGTGTGTACCGCTAATACCTATATAATCCATGGGCTGGTACAAAATGTAGCAAATGCACAAACTTAGAGATGGGAGTATTGCACAAAGAGGTGGGAGATAGCATGAAATACAACTTCAAACAGCCTGAATTCTGGTCTACAATATATGGAAAGTCATTTTCCCTGTTGACTTTCCTTTCTAGTGTGCACCATGGGGTGGTTAGAATTAACTAAAATTCAGATGCTGACTCTCTCTGACATAAAACTTATCAGGGTTTTTCCATTATATTTAGAATTAGAGGGATGGCAGGTGGCATG
>NW_006201648.1:42240-56643 GCF_000334495.1 Tupaia belangeri chinensis | reverse complement strand
CTGATTTCTTGTTACAGGTCCTAGTATAATGACCTCCTCTCTGGGTTGGACTGCATCTAGTTACTGGCTTCTAGACAAAAAGAAAAACAAAAAGGGTGTTATGCTTGTGATTCTTTCTCTCCTGCTTTTATTCTATCCCTCTATCTCATCCCTAAAGCTTGAGAATTAAGCTCAGAAATTTCAGTTGTTTTGTGAAAAGGCCCCAGTGTCAAAGAATTAACAGAGGGTCCAATCCAATAAACAAGAATTTAGACCTTGGTACAAACTGAATCCTGCCAATAACTTGTGATCTCAAAATCTTAGACCCATAAAGGTGAAGTAACCTGAAATTTATTGCCTCCATGCCTTGGGTGGGCCTTGGTTGAGACCACAGCCTCATCCTCGGAAGAGACCTGAGGGCAAAAACACCTAGATGAGGTGGACCTGAGTTTTGGTCCACAAAATTTGGAGTAGAGAGACCAGGAGTTAGTGTAAAGGGCATGTTGCTGGACTCCCATGTAGTCGACCATGGTTCTAATCCTGGACCTGGTGGCTTAAACTCGCACCAGGCGTGTGTGTGTGCATGCTCAGGATCCCGAGAGGAGAATGGAGGAGAAGGGATTGCAATGTGACCATTCCCCCTGGGGAGTGATTTCTTGCTTTCTATCTCTCTCTCTCTCTCTCTCTTTCTGGTGAACGCATGTGCCCTAGAGCAAAAACCTCTCAAAAAAAATTTGGAGTAGTGTCTCACATTAAAAACAGAGGCCAGTAGAGATTTTCAGGCCCTGATTTCTTTCTCATTACCTCTTAGACTCCCTCCACCCACACTGGTTGCATTAAAACCACCTCTCTTTTCTGATTTACCTCTTCCTCACAGTTGCTAGACAACTGAGTGTTTACCCTGAAACATTGCTCCTGGACATGTGCATCATTGTCTTCACTTATTTTCCTGGTCAGGGCACAACTGTCACCTCAATGAGGCCTTTCATACCTGCCCACTAAGTGGCTCCAAGTCCTCCCTCACAGCACCTTCTTACTTTTACTTTAGAACTTTTGTTTTAGTCCAGGTCACATCAGACTGAAAGCTTATGCAGGCACAGATTGTGGTCATTACTGCAACACCCACACCTAACAACTGTGCCTGTACAAGGTGAATGCTCAGGCCACAGTTGCTGAATGAACACATGAAATTATATTGGAGCTTCATAACTACCTTTGATCAGCTCCTAATATGGACATGGGTAATCATAACAGAAAAAGCAGACTGGGTCAGAGGCAGAGGGCATCAAGAATGAACTCTAAGTGACTCTTCCCAACTCACATTTTTGGCAGGGAAGAGTAGGCACAATTTTCTCTCTGGTGGTTACAGACAAAACTATGGCCCCAGGCATGAAAACCCAAATCAATACACACAACTTTGTTCAGAATCCTCAGGGCAGTGGCTCTCCAAGGGCTAAAGTAGGCAAAAGAGCAAGATCAGGGCAACTTAAAAGCTCAGAAACCTTCTTTACCTCTCTCATTGAATCCACTGCCTTGGACAGTCCAGTTCACACACAAGGCCTAACTCCAGCTAGACCCTGAAAGAATGATCCCATGTTCAGCCACATTCTGCACTATCACACTCAATACCCCAACCCCAAGACTTCTCTCTGTTGTGGGGAACCCCCAGAAAGTAGAAACCCTTTCCAAGGATCTCAGTGCACAGTGGGCCATAAATTGATAACCAAGTCCCACAGTCACTTCTATGAGCCTGTGTAGTTCTTCAGGTAGCTCAGTCAGTGCATCCCTGTTTTGATTCATTTTCTGTTTTTATATCTGAATACCCACTGAGAAATTTATTTTAAAATAGGAGTTTATTTAGCTAACATTTTTGGAGGCTGAGACATCCAATGCTAACATGCCAGCAACAGGTGAGGGTCTTCCTGCTGTCATGACATGGTGGAAGGCATCTCATGGCAAGAGGACAAGCGTGTGTCAGCTCAGGTTGTCTCTTTCCTACAAATTCACCAGTCCCATTATGTGGCCCTCACCCAGGTAACTGCATCTAATCTTAATTATGTCCCAGAGGCCCACCTACTAAAACTGTAAAAACAAATTTGGTATGAAATTGCCCACACATAAAACCTAGGACACACATTTGACCTATAGCAATCGTGGAGGAAGTATCTGAGTTCTCCTCTCCTGTGACCCATTTGCACTGGGAGTGACCCATTCTAGTTTCTAGTGCCCAGAGTGGTGGATTCAGGTCTAAGTTTTGAGGTTTACCTAGGGAATTTTGGTTCAGAACATTTGAAGACCTTGGGAACCCACCACCATCAACCTGGCATTTTCACACCTCCCATGCTTTGAGGCCCAGACATGTTGCTGAGGGGCAGGATATTCTTTATTCTGACCCAGTTACCTCCACCTCTATTCTTGCCCTTGTTCTTTCTTCAGTATCATCTTTTATCCTGAGCCTACCTGTAAATTAAGCTTGAGTGTGACTGTGCACAAGTGGCAATGAAAAGACGACTGTATAGGGTGGGGTGGGCAGGGTTCCCCTAGCATCTTACAATAATTTACCTCAAAATGAAATCACATGGGAGCAGTTGAACTCTAGCTCAATAGACTAAAATCTTCTCTTCTGTGGGACCAGCAGTTGGTATAATGGCTATGTCCCTGGACTACCATGTGGTTGACCGTGTTTTGAGTCCTGGACCCAGAGGCTTAAACTCACACAAGGAGCATGTGTATGTGTGTCCAAGATCCTGAGAGGAGAATGGAGGAGAAGAAATTGCAGCATGGCCATCACCCCTGGGGAGTGATTTCTTGCTTTCTGTCTTTCTCTCTCTGTCTTTCAGGCAAGCACATGCACCCTATAGTAAAAACCTCTCAAAAAAACCAAAAACATCTCACCTGCTTTAAATTTTGCTCAACTCATGTTCTGAGACACACTGTCTCTCTCCAGGACTATTTCTCATTTTTCCTATGAAGTGCTGGGATTCACCCTACATAACCTATACTTAGCCTAGACAAGTTTTAGACTCCCTTCCTTCTTAGTTGGGTGTGCTTGGGGCACTGTTGGGTCAATCTGAAAATCACGCTAAATAAAACTAAAAACTGAACAAAATAATCTGAATAATTATTACAGTACTAAAGTATTATGCACATAAGAGTGAGGGCACAAATTCATAAATCTGTGCTTAATTTATAAGTATGATTTTATTTGAAAATGTCACTTGTTATTGCTCTTATAATTTAAAACATAAGTAACTTTTAATCTACTCTTAAGAGATAAATAAGGATGGGCCAGCAGGTGGGGTTTTGATTAAGGTGGTTTAATTCCATACAGGTTATTACACAGTTTCAGTCCTGAACCCAGTGACTTGAAAAAAACTCCAGGCATGTGTACACAAAGATCTAAGAGGAGAATGGAGGAAAGACTGTGGTGTGGTAATTACCCCTGAGGAATTCTTACTTTGTCTTTGTTATTTTTTTTTCTGTCTTTCTCAGGTGAGCATACATGTCCTATGGCAAAAAACTAAAACTGTCAGTCCTGCAACAATCAATTGTTTATAGAATCCTAAAACTGACAATGTGCCATTCCCTATGTTTATTTGTTTGTTTGTTTTTCTTCTCAATGAACAGAGAGGTGGTAGAAAATGAGAACAAAGACCATTGAAGATGTAAGAAAGTGAAGGTGTCTGTATTCTAGTAAATAAAATGATGGCTATTTCTTAGAATCGCATTTTGTAGCTCTTCCCTCCAAATTTCCACCCTGCTTTGGATAAAATAATGCAAAATGATAAGGACCTGGAAGAAAGAACTGCTAGAAAGAATAGCTATCTTGGAGGTTAAGTAAGCAGGGGGGCTGGCTGGGGAATAAAACAGATGATGTGAAAGGAACTGACACCTCCCTTCAGTTCAGTTGCTTTTATTTATTACCTAAAGTATTGATTCTAACACTAAGGCTCATCAAAGGCTAATGAGATAAGGTAAGGAACAAAGAGTGTCGATTAAGGACCTGATAGATTATATGTCATGTGTTCCAATATGCACATAACAAGGGAGAGTATCCATTGCTTTTCTACAACCTTAAACCCTTCAGTTCAGTTGCTTTTATTTATTACCTAAAGTATTGATTCTAACACTAAGGCTCATCAAAGGCTAATGAGATAAGGTAAGGAACAAAGAGTGTCGATTAAGGACCTGATAGATTATATGTCATGTGTTCCAATATGCACATAACAAGGGAGAGTATCCATTGCTTTTCTACAACCTTAAAGGAAATTTGGCTCAACATTTTTTAAACAAAAGGATTAAATATGTTGCATGGGAGAGGACTGTTTCTCTGTATCCCTTATTAATATACTAATGAATTCCACATAAAATAGAGAACTACTCACTGAAGTCCTTCCAAGTCTAGGGTAGTACATTGGATAACCATGAGACCCACCAGAATGGCTAAGGAAAAAAGTGTTGGCAATGACGGGGATTAATTAGAATTCTTACACACTGATGATGAGAGGACATTATAGTATAAACACATTAGTTTGGAAAAATTGTGGCCACACCTTAAAAATTAACTATACAAAGGCCAGCCCAATAGCATAGATGTTAAGCCTTGTGCAGAGTGAATTGGATACCACATCGCCAATTACAATGTGAATTGTGGTCAATTAGTTGAAAACATGCTGGGCACATGTACATGCATGCCCCAAATCTTAAATAATGGGGAAATGGAGAAAAAAGAATTATGACATGACTAGTTGTGAGGCTTTCTCTCTCAAATAAGCTCACATATACTTAAAAAATTAAGTACAAAGTACATTCTTATTTAATATTTTTAAAATACAGTTTTATGAATATTTCTAAATAAATTCTATTATAATAATAAATTGTGGAGCCAGCCGGTTAGATAGTGGTTAAGGGTTCTGGAATTCTAGATGACTGACTGTGGTTCAAGTCCCTGAGCTGGTGGCTTGCTTTCTCACTTTCCTTCTTTCTCTTTATCTCTCTCTCTCTCTCTGGTAAAATAAATAATTCTTAAAAATATAATTGATACTTGGAACCAAGAAAACAGTATTCGTTTCCAAATGCAAAAGAGTATCCTTTGTTTTGAAGTAGTTCACATTAATGCATAATATTTTTTTAAATTGTTATAATTCATGTAAACACTTAGTAATATCTAAGTTCTTTTTTCTAAGAATCATTTCATTTGGGGCCAGCAGGTAGCATGGTGGTTAAGAGTGCTGGACTTTCACATGGCTGACCAATGGTTCTAGTCTCAGATGTGGTGTCTTGCTTTCTCATTTTCTCTTTCTCTTTCTCTCTCTCTCTTGCTCTGTCACTATCTTATCAAATAAAAATAAGTAAATGAATAAATGAATAAAAATAACTCTTCATAAAAAAGAATTACTTTATTTAACTTTATTTATTTATTTATTTTAATTTTACCAAAGGGACAGAGTGAGACAGAGAAAGAGACAGACAGAGAGGGAAAGTTAGAAAGCAAGCCACCAGGTCAGGCACTCAAACCGTGGTCGACCATGTGAGAGTCCAGCACACTTAATCACCATGCCACCTGCTGGACCAGTTATATCTAAGTGCTAGCTGTTAAAAATATGTCCTTTTATGAATAAGAATCCTCATGGCTCCTGAGAACTAGTGATTTCGGGGAAGAGAGAAATGAAGAGTTCTTACTGATAATTCAGTCTCCAGCCCACAAACTATTTTTTTTTTTTAATTCTTAGTTGTTTTTTTTTTTCCTTCTGCTTTTTTCTTTTTTTTCTTGGTGTTGTTTTTCTCTCTCTCTGTTTCGTTTTCTTTTTCTTTGATCTTATCTCTTCAGTTCTCAATCTCCATTTATTGCTGTTCTAGATGGATCTAAGGGAACAATAGCCAAACATCCAAATGCTATTAGGGTTAACATATTCCTCAATATCTCCTGAATCTGCTGCACAAAGAGATCACAACAGAACAGTAAAGAGATTCCAGATCACCTCTTTCTGTACGCTCCTGAATGTCAGATTGAAATTCAAGAATTAGAAAGAAACACACCATCCATCAGATGACTAGAAATCACTGCAGGACCACAAGAAATATAGAAAAGCAAGAAAAAATACCTCTCCTCCCAGGGAAAGGAATAACTCCTCTTTATCCAGAGGCAGTTCAATGGAAATTCTGGAAATGTCTGATAAAGAATTTAGAATATTCATAATAGCAAAGCAAACAGAGATGGAAGGGAAGAGAGACAATGAATTACAGAAGAGAAAAGAGAAAGGAGCTGACGAGTTCCAGGAGCTGAGGAAATTCTTGCAAGATCTAAAAGAGGAATTACACACTTTGAAAAGCAGTCAAAGGGACCTGTTAGAGATGAAGGCTATAAAACAGAAAGTCAAAATGTCCCTTGAAAGTACTAAAAGCAGATTAGATAGATCATACAAAAAAAAAAATCTCAGATGTAGAAGACAAAATTGCTGGCCTAGAAAAATCCACCACAAACACTGAGAAAATGGCCCCTCAAAAAATGCGAATAATATATGAGAACTACTAGATACCATCAAATGTCCAAACATCTGTATAATTGGTATTCTAGAAAGTGAAAGGCATTGGTAATCTATTCCATGAAATTCTGCAAGAAAATTTTCCAAACCTACAGAGGCACTCAAAGATACAGTCCCAAGAAATAAAAAGAACCCCAAATAGAATCAACCTAAGAAGATCTTCTCCAAGACACATTATAGCCAGATAGATCAAAACCACAAACAGGGAACCAGCAGTTAGCATAATGGCTATGTCACTGGACTCCCACATAGTCAACCGTGGTTCGCATCCTGGACCCGGAGACTTGGAACTCATGCTGGGGGCGTGTGCGTGCATGCCCAAGATCCTGAGAGGAGAATGGAGGAGAAGGGATTGCGGTGTGACCATCCCCCCTGGGCGGTGATTTCTCGCTTTCTGTCTCTATGCCTCTCTCTGTCTGTCTGGCAAGCGCATGTGCCCTATAGCGAAAACCTCTCAAAACAAACAAACAAACAAACAAAACAAACAAACAAAAAACACAGACAAAGACAAGATACTTAGATTGACAAGAGAGAAACATCAAGTTACCTACAAAGGATAGACCATCAGGCTAACAGCAGACTTCTCATCAGAAACAATGCAAGTGAGGAAAGAATGGGAAAATATATTCAAAGTGTTAAGGAGAAAGCAATTTCAACCAAGAAAACTGTACCCAGCAAGATTATCCTTCATGTGGGAAGAAAAGACAAGAATATTCTCAGATAAACAAAACCTGAAAGAATTTACCAGCACCAGACCAGATCTCCAAGAATTTCTCAAGGGAGTGCTATATCAGTAACATTAAATACAGACACACAGAAATAAGAGTTAAAAAACTAAGAAAATGGCCAACTTAATCATAGTGACAAGTCTGGAGTTGGATATTATATTGCAGAATTTAATTGGGAAAATCAAACCACAACAGAAGATAAAGTACATGAGACTAAATTGGTGAAATAAAATTTTATGACTTTTGACTAAAACATTGTTTATTTTCTTCTAGGCTTTGTTGTCGATTTTAAGAATTTGTGTCCTCAGTGAAGGTACTTAACAAGAATAGGATAGTGTGGAATGGGGGGAGGGTAAAGAGAAGCTCAACTGGATTGGTCTGAGAAGTATTTCATGATGGGTAAAGTCTTTTTACAAGCAAAATGAGAAATAGTGATTGACTGTTTTAAAAATAATTAGAATAATAATAATAATGATTGGGAAAAACATAGAAAAGTTATTGAATGATAAAGCCAGCAGATTAATGTCTCTGTATTGACTGACGTGCATGGCATTCCCTTTTGAAAAAGCAATGTAATACACTGTAAAGTTATATGTAATCCAATGTAATATAAAGAAGATTATGATGATAATAAAAATAAAAATTAAAAAAAAAAATTCCTGACCTGTCTTGAGATGTTGATAGGCTCATGTACCTATGATTTGAACAAAATCCTAACCTGATTCCTTGCTTTAAGTTTTAAGCAAAGTTCCTTAGCATTTCTTTGATTTAAGTCAAAACTGCTTTTCTTGAACTTACCAGCTGAACTTGCTATTGAAAGTAGTTAGATTATTTAATAAATTGTGTGATCTATAAAATGTGGGGGGAAAAGGAATGGAAGACAACTGTAGACATCAGGGATAGTGTGAGAAGAGGGTGGGAAAGGACAGAGGATCAGAAATAGGGGGATAGATAGATAAATGATAGATAGAAAGATAGATAGATGATAGATAGATAGATATAGATAGATGATAGATATATGAAATAAGAAATGAAAAATTTTTGACAATAACATGAATTATTACACCACTATGCAGTATATTCTGAATGGGAAATAACATTTAGTATGCTGTGACTATGCTTAGGGTATGAATGTAAATTAATTAGGTTAAAAAAAAGTTGCAGAAATAAAAACACTAAAACTGTTTTTCTTTTTTTTTGGAGAGGATTTTTGCTATAGGGCATGTGCACTTGCCAGAAAGACAGAGAGAGAGAGATAGAAAGTGAGAAATCACCCCCCACCCCCGAGGGATGGCCATGCTGCAATCCCTTTTCCTCCATTCTCCTCTCAGGATCTTGGGCATGCATGCACACATGCCTGTCATGAGTTTAAGCCACCGGGTCCAGGACTCGAACCATGGTCACCTACATAGGAGTCCAGTGACATAGCCATTACACTAACTGCTGGTCCCAAAACTATTTTCCTTGAAATTAAAACAAAAGCATTAAAAATATCTGTTTGATGACTGCAGTAAGATATAGCCCCAGCTAGGTGCTACTTTATAGTATGTTCATTTTATTCACTGAGGTTTATGCCTAAAGTCAGACTTGTGTTGATGGATATGTATATATCAGTTGTACTTGCTATTGAAAATATTTAGATTAATTAAGATCTTTATTGAATCAGTAAAATGTGGGGGGAAAAGGCATAGGAAGCAACCATAGATACCAGAGACAGTGTGGGAGGAGGGTGGGAGATGGCAGAGGGTGAGAGATAGGGAATCAAGGATAGGAAAAAAGGCAACAAATACAGGAAACAGGAAATGAAAAATTATTTGTTGATGATAACATGTATGTTGATGTGAGCCAATATACCGTGTATTCTGAATGGAAAAATCGTATTTTGTATGTTGTAATGATGTATAGTGTGTGAGTGTAAATAAATAAATTTAAATTTAAAAAAGTCCTTTTAGAGAATCAAATTTAATCATCTTATTCTTTTCTTCAGTGATTTTCTCCAGGTCCTTCTCCAAGGATGGGGCCAATAGCCCCTCCCTGTACCTAAGAAGGGCCAACTTCTCCTGCACATGCTGGATCTCATAGCTGCATGTCCCCACATCTAGGTGCTCTAAGCTGTCATACATTTCCACTAAGAGGCTTCCTTTGGCAGAAATACCACGTTGGGAATCCTGGCTTCTGCCAGCTGTTTCCTATGTACCCAAGTCAGCGAGAAGACTTGAAAATTCCTTACCATTATTCACGTTATTTTCTACGCTTTTCTTTTTCGTTCTTTCTTTCTTTCTCCCCCCGCCCCCAACTTTTGTTGTTGTCGTTGGAGAGGTTTTTTCTATAGGGTGTGTGCACTCGCCAGAAAGACAGAGAGAGACAGAGAGACAGAAAGTGAGACATCATCCCCCAGGGAGGTCACAATGCAATCCCTTCTGCATGCATGCCCAAGATCCCGAGAGGATAATGGAGGAGAAGGGATTGTGGCGTGACCATCCCCCCTGGGGGAGTGATTTCTCACTTTCTGTCTCTATGTCTCTGTCTGTCTGGCGAGCACACGTGCCTTATAGCAAAAACCTCTCCAATAAAAAACAAAAGAAAATATAATGCATTAATATGAATTACCTCAAAATGAAGGATACTGCTTTGGATTTGGAAATGAATACTGTTTTCTTGGTTCCAAGTATCAATTCATTATTTTTTATAAGAATTATTTTATTTAACTCTATTTATTTATTTTTTAATTTATTTTACCAGAGAGGGACAAAATCAGAGAGAGAGAGAGAGAGATAAAGAAAGAGAGGGAAACTGAGAAGGTAGGTTCAGGACCTGAACCATGGTCGGCCATGTGGGAGTCCAGGACCCTTAACCACCATGCCACCTGTTGGCCCCACAGTTTATTATTATAATAGAATTTATTTAGAAATGTTCACAAAACTATATTTTTAAACTATTCAGTAAAATGTATTCTTTACTTGCTTAATATTGAAAAATTTTACATACATGTGAGCTCACTAGAGAGAAAAAACATTAAAAAAATCATAATTTTTTTCCCTCCATTTTTCCATCCATTTCAGGTTTGGGACATGCATGCACATGTGGCAACATGTTTCTAAGTAATTGACCAGAATGTACATTTGTGACTGGCTATATGGAATCCAATTCATTCTGTACAAGGCTTAACATATATGTTATGGGACTTTGTGTGGTTAATTTTGAAGATGTGGCCAAGATTTTTCCAACCTAATGTGTTCATACTATAATGCCCTCTCATCATCAGTGTGTAAGAATTCTAATTAGTCTCTGTCGTTGCCAACACTTTTTTGCTTAGCCATTCTGGTGGGTCTCATTGTTATCCAGTGTACTACTCTAGTCCTGCCAGGACCTCAGTGGATAGTTCTCTATTTTGTGTGGGATTCATTAATCTATAAATAATGGATACAGAGAAACAATCCTCTCTCACACAACACATTTATCCCATTTGTTCCCAAAAGATTGAGCCAAATTTCCCTTAGGGTTGTAGAAATGTTTTAGACACTCTTCCTTGTAATGCACATATTGGAACACATAGCATATGTACTCTCAGGTCCGTAATAGACACCCTTTGTTCCTTACCTTTTCTCATTAGACTTTGATGAACTTCAGTGTTATAATCAATGTTTTGGGCTGTAAATAAAAACAACTGAACTGAAGGGAGGGGTCAGTTCTTCTCGCATCATCTGTCCTGTCTCACGCCAGCCCCCCTGCTTACTTAACCTCCAGGGATCAGTATTTTTTCAAGCCATTCTTCCACATTCTTATCATTTTGCATTATTTCATCCAAAGCAAAGTGGAAATTGGGAGGGAAGAGATACAAAATGCATTTCTAAGAAATACCCTTCATTCCATGAATTAGAATATACACACCTGCACTTCCCCACATCTTCAATGGTCTTTGTCCACATTTCCTACCACTTCTGTTCATGGACGAGAAAACAAACAAACAAACATAAAGGGAATGGCACATTGTCAGTTGTTGCAGGACTGACTGTTTTAGTTTTTTTGCTACAGGACATGTGTGCTCACCTGAGAGAGACTGAGAAACAGAGAGAGAGAAAAAGTAAGAATTCCTCAAGAAGAAATGGCCACACCAAAGTCCCTTCTCCATTCTCATGGGACTTTGGACACGCATGCCTGAAGTGTTTTTCAAGCCACTGGGTTCAGGACTGGAGCTGTGAAGTTACCCATATGGCATCCAATTGCCTTAACCAACACACTACCTGCTAGCCCATTCTTATTTATTTCCTAAGAGTAGATTAAGCATTACTTATGTCTTAAATTATAAGATCAATAACAAGTGACATTTTCAAATAAAAGCTTACTTACAAGTTAAGCACATATTTATCAAAGTGTGCCCTCACTGTTGTTATGTACATAATACGTCAGTATTGTAAAAATTGTTCATATATTTTTGTTCAGTTTTTATTCATTGTGATTTTCAGATTGACCCAAAAATATCCTATGCACACCCAACCAAGAAGGAAGGGCACCTATGACCTGTCTAGGCTGAATATAGTTTATGCAGGATGAAGCCCAATATTTCATAAGAAAAATGAGAAACAGTCCTGGAGAGAGACAGATTGCCTCAACATGTGAGGTGAGCAGAGTTCAAAGTAGAAGAGAAGTTTTCAGTCTTTTGAGCCAAAGCTCAACTGTTCCCATGTGATGTGACTTT
Organism: Tupaia belangeri chinensis; assembly: GCF_000334495.1. Classification (NCBI taxonomy): domain Eukaryota; kingdom Metazoa; phylum Chordata; class Mammalia; order Scandentia; family Tupaiidae; genus Tupaia; species Tupaia belangeri. Next base: position 44,692 of record NW_006201648.1, on the reverse strand, counting down.
GAGATTAAATCCCCTAAGATGCTAGGGGAACACGGCCCATCACACCCAATAAGAGGTCATTTATTCAGCATTGCCAGTTGCACACAGGCACATGCATGGTAAATTCACAAGTAGGGTCAGGAAAAAGATGATACTGGGAAGGAACAAGGGGAAAGAATAGAGGTGAAGACAGCTGGGTCAGGATGCGGGATATCCAATCCCTCAGCAACATACTTAGACCTCAAAGCATGAGGAAGTGTGAAAATGCCAGGTTGTTGATGGTGGGTTCCCAAGGTCCTCCAGTCTTCCTGAGCCAGAATTCCCTAGGGAAACTTCAAAGTCCAGACCTGAATCCACCACTCTGGGCACTAGAATATACAATGAGTTCCCTTCCCCAGTTCAAATGGGTCACAGGAGATGAGAACTCTGATACCTCTTCCAGAGTTAGATTGATGTAGTTTGAATGTGCGTCCTAGGTTTTATGTGTGGAAAATTTAAACACAAGTTCATACATTTACAGTAGTGGGAGGTGGGCCTCTGGGACATAATTAGAATTAGATGCAGTTATCTGGGTGAGAGCCTCATAGTGGGACTCTTGACTTTGTAGAAAGGAGAGAACCTGAGCTGTCACATGCTTGCCCTCTTTCTATGAGATGCCGCCCACGATGTCATGACAAGGAATGCCCTCACCTGATGCTGGCACATTGGTGTTGGACTTCTCAGCCTCCAAAAATATTAGTTAAATAAACCCCTTTTAAAATAAATTGTCCAGTTGATATACACCTATAAAACAGAAAATGGATCAAGACGGGGATGCATTGACTGAGTTATCTGAAAAACTGCACAGGTTCAGAGAAGTGACTGTTGAACTTGAGCATCTACTGATGACCCACTGTGCACTGAGATCCTTGGAAATGTTTTCTACTGGAGTTCCTCAGAGTAGAGAGCAGCCTTGAGGCTTGGGGTACTGCATGGGGTAGTGCAGAATGTGGCTGAACATGGGACCATTCATCCACTGTCTGGCTAGAGTGAGGTCTTGTATGAACTAAACTGTCCAAGACAGTGGAATCAGTTAGAGAAGGAGGCTTCCGTGCTCCTAAGTTTCTCTGGAACCTTGTGATCCTGCTCTTTTATCTACTTTAGCCCTTGGAGAACCACTGCCTTGAGGACTGCCAAACAAAGGTGTGTGTTGTTTTGGGTTTTCATGCCTCAGGCTGTGGTTATGTCTATGAGCACATGAGAGCAGATTGTGTCCACTCTACTCTGCTGAAGCAGTCAGCTGGGAAGATCCACTTGTAGTTTATTTTGGCTGTCCCTGTCTCTGATCCACGCTGCAGTTTCTGTGATGATTATCCATATCTTTAATATGAGCTGCTGGGAACCAACAGTTAGTGTAATGACTATGTCTCTGGACTCCCATGTAGTTGACTGCGGTTCGATTCCTGGACTCAGTGGCTTTAACTCCTGCTGGGCGCGTGTGCATGCATGCCCAAGATCCCAAGAGAATGGAGGAGAAGGGATTGCGGCATGGACATCCCCCCCAGGAGATGATTTCTAGCTTTCTGTCTCTCTGTCTCTCTCTGGTGAGCACTTATGCCCTATAGCAAAAACCTCTAAAAAAATATGAGCTGCTCAAAGGTAGTAACAAAGCTCCAAGATAATTTCACCCATTCAGCAACTGTGTCCTGAGCACTTATTTTGCATAGGCACAGTGGTATCCCTGGTGTTGAACTAAAAACCATAATCTCTGCATGGAGGAGTTTACTGTCTGAAGTGAGTTAAAAACACAAAGTGCTCAAGTGAAACTAAGCAGGTATTGTGAGGGAGAGCTTGGGGCCACTTGGCTGGCATCTAGGAAAGGCCAAAATGAAATGACAGTTTTACTCTGACCAGGAAGATAAGTGAAGCCAACCATACACATATCCATGAGCAATGTTTCAGGGTAGAGGCTCAGCTGTTCATAGACTAGGAGGAAGAGGTAAATTAGACCAGAAAGGTAATTATAACACACCAGTGTGGGTGGAGGGTGTCTAGAAGAAGAAAGGAGGGAGAAAGCAGGGTAGCACCAGGCCTCGGGGTCTGGAAATCTTTATTAGTCTCTGTTTCTGTGAGACAAATATACACCAAATTTTGAAGCTTACAAAATTCTTGTCATTACCTGATAGTGTGGACCAGAACCCAGGCCCAGCTGAGATAGTTGCTTTTGCCTCTCCAGGTGTCTCAGGAGGATGAGGCTGTGGTCTCAGCTGAGGCCTTCAAGAAGCAGGATCAGTTTCTGAAATCATGAGTTATTGGCAGGTTTGTTTGGAATGGAGTATACATTCTTGTTTATTGGCCTGGGTCTTCTGTTAATTCTTTGCCAGTGGAGCCTTACCATAAATCAACTGAATTTTTTAGTTTGATTTCCAATATTCAGGGGTGGGGTAGACAGAATAAACACAGGAGAGAGGGAGCCAGACAGAAATCACAAACA
>NW_006201648.1:32163-42041 GCF_000334495.1 Tupaia belangeri chinensis | reverse complement strand
AAAAAAGTGTGGGGGGGGTCAAAAAGCCAGTAACTAAATGCAGTCCAAAACAGGAGGATGTCATTATGCTATGATCTGTGTACCAGGAAGCAGTAATCACTGGGAACAATTATGGAGTTCCAGGAAACCCATAACTTCATAGGCCAACATGAGGAACTATGCTGTAATTCTAAAGAATTATTTATTCAATTTTGGTTATTATTATGCTTCAATTTGACCAGAAAGACAGGGGGAGGAGAATGGAGTGAGAAAACAAGCTGCCAGTTCCAGGACTTGAATCTCAATTGGTCATGTGTGAGAATAGCATTTTAACCATCATGCCACCTGCTGGCCCCTCTAAGTCTAAATATATTGGAAAACACTGATAAGTTTTATGTCAGAGAGTCAATATCTGAATTTCAGTTAATTCCAACCTTCCTTTGATGCAGACTAGGAAGTAAAATCAAGAGGAACAATGGAAAAATGACTTTTTGTATATTACAGATCAAAAATCAGGCTGTTTTAAGTTGTATTTAATGCTACCTCTCACCCCATTCTGTATTACTCCCATCTCTAAGTTTGTGCATTTGCTACATGTAGAACTAGCCCATGGATTATATAGGTATTAGAGGTACATATACCTGGTGACATCCCTGAAAGCAGAGGCTGGAACAATCTTCATTGTGCAAGTGAGTATAAAGGGGAGACCCTGTGAGGCAAAATGGCTTGTCCAGGCCACAGCCCTGAAAACTAGGATGATCCAGCAGAGATTCCAGTTCTTTTTCCTCAGAGCTGGGAGGCTTCCCTATGTCTGTGGGTGAGCCCTCAGACATGGTATAGCTGTGTTCAGTTGTGGATTCAGCATGGAATGAGGGGGAGCAGTTAATGGCCTGGGGGGGGGGGACCTAGGTAAAATAGAATCTGAGTAGCACAGAGAAAAAAAGAGACCACAGGAAGTGGCCTCAGTTCACTGACAATAAATACCAAAAGAACTTGGAACCCAGATGACTAGGCACTTACCTCCCTTAGCTGGAGTCCTTTGAGAGAGCCAGATGTTTTGCTTCATCTCAACTTCCAAGGATTTGGGCTCAGAAAATTCCAGAGTGAGAACCTTTCCTAATTTTGCAGAAATTTGCTCAGCTTTCACCACTGAATCTCCTGACCAGTTGTGAGAAAGAATGCAAAGGTAACATGGGGAACTTTAGGGTTGGCCATAATCCTAGTCCCACCTAAAATATCCCATGCTCCTCTCTTTGGCTGGAGAGAATGTGAGGACACGTGGGGTGAACATGCTCTGGGTAAGAGTAGGTTGTTAATGAAGTAGAGGCCTGATAGGCTCACTGGGTCCACACCTCAGGTCATGGCTGGCAGGGCACTAAGGAGAGTGCTGGAGCAGGGTCCATATGTCTGTTTCAATTAACCCTAAGCTCTGGACTGTCATGTTTTCATTTAGGTACTGTGGTCTGTGTGGGTATGGCTATTTGCCTAATTCAGGATCAGAAAGTCAACTGGGCAGAAAGAGTGGCAAGAGCAGACAGACCTCTGGTGCTTCCTGGCCTCATTGCCATTAGCTGATGGCGCCAAGAGACTGCCATGGTCAGTGAGGACCCCTCCTCTCTCTGAGTGAGGGACAGTTACCCACGCAGCCAATAAAGGGGTTGAGCTGGCTTAAGTAAATTCAGAGTGGAGGAGTGTTTACAAGTTGGGCCTGGAGATGTCTGGGGAGGCTTTTGCCAATATACTGCCCTGAAGATTCTCAGGGCTTCTCCCAAGTCTCTCCTTCTACAGTGACTCATAGGATTTACCCTAAGGAGTTTCAGTCTCCTCCCCTCTTTCACCCCACCATCCACTTTATCCTTTATGAGATGCAAAATCTGTTTTTATATTTTTGTAGGAATATGTGAGAAAATACTTTGCATTTTGTTTTCACTTCATGTTAGGAGTGCCAGTGTTTGCATGTGGCTGAGAATCATATTGAGTTAACCATCCATTCATCATCTCACCCTGTGGGGAAGTGCATTAGCCTAGATTCTGGATGTCCTGCAGGTGGGAATATTCAGGATAGGCACATGTGGGAACCTAGAAGATGACCTGGAGCCTTCCAGAAGGGCAACCCTTCTACATTATCTACTTCCTATGCACCCACCCAAAGTTACTCACCTCCCAAAAAACGCTGGGCCTGCAATTCCAAAGGGAAGTGCTCTCTCCCCTACAGTAATGTGCCACCTTGGCCACTTGCTAGCTATGTTTTAGGAAGATCGCTTCACCTCTGTGAGCTACAGTTTTCTCCTGTGAAAACTAAGGTAAAAGAAGACCAAACACACAGTTATTTCAAGATCTCAGACAAGCCAGGGAAGTGTAGGCCCAGGGCTGGCCTTGTAGAAAGGGCTGCCAAAGAGCTGTTCTTGCTTGATATTCTTGTATAACTTTTCTTATATAAATCTACAGTAAAGCACAAATATGTGAAAATATATTAACTGCAATGTTGACAAGAATATAATTAATCTACCCACCTATATGCATCTCACCATTTTTATTAGTACTTCCCTGCATATATTTTTGTATGTGTGTGTGTTTATTTGTTGGTATTTTGTTCAATATATAGGTTTATTTCCCTATTTAGTTAGTAAAACTACAAATTCTTTCAATTGCACAATTTATGTCCTGCTGTCCTGTGACAACATCCCATTTTTTTTCTGCTCACCACTATGGCCATCATTATTTGCAACCACAAGTTTCTTTCCCACTTCATTCCAAAGATGTGATATAGATGGGATCACAGGTTACCCAATATTTTGTGATTGGACTTTCCAACTCACATCATTTTCTGGAGAGTCATTCAAATAGTCCTGTAATTGATTAACTTTATCCTGTTGAGTAATCTTGCATGGTGCAAGTAGAGTCATTCAAATAGTCCTGTAATTGGCTAACTTTACTCATATTGAGTAATCTCGGATGGTGCAAATACACTACACTGTCTGAGCATTCATGTAGCCAACGCATATCAATTTTATTGGAAACTGCCTAGCTGGTGGCAGCTGGTGACATTGTGGTTAAAGCTGCTGGATCCCACACAACTGGCTGCATGGTTCAAGTCCCAGTCTTAGCATCTTAAAAACCATGCCAAGCACAGATATGTGTATGCTCATAACCCCAAAATGAGGGAGAGATGGAGAAGAAGGGATTGTGGTGTGGCCTTTGCCATGGGGGTTCCTCCTTGCTTTCCCTCTCTGTCTCTATCACTGGTAGGCATATGTGCTATCTAAGTAATTTGAAAAAGAAAGCAACTGCCTAACTGTTCTTCAAAAGAGCTATATGATTTTGGAACCAGTAGTTAGCATAATGGCTATGTCGCTGAACTCTCATGTAGTCGACCATAGTTCAAGTCCTGGACCCAGGGGCTTAAACTCACGCTGGGTGCATGTGCATGTGTGCCCAAGATCCTGAGGGGAGAATGGAGGAGAAGGGATTGTGACATGGCCATACCCCCTGGGGGGGTGATTTCTCACTTTCTATCTCTCTGTCTTTCTGGAGAGCGCATATGCCCTATAGCAAAAACCTGTCCAAAACAAAAATTTTTTTTAAAGCTATATCATTTTTCATTCTCATCATCAATGGATGAGTGATCATTTCTTCAGTTTCTTTCCTGAGTTGACTTTATTTCATTTTTTACACTTTAAGCACTCTGATAGGTGTGTATTGATAACTCATTGCTTCAATGTACATTTCATAAATGGCTAATAAAAAAAAGCATATTATGCTTTTATGACATCTGTATCTTATCTCTGGTAAAATGTCTGCTCATGGCTCTATCTCCTTAAATCTATTTTTTGTTTTCTCCTGGTGAATGTGGGGGTTCTGTTTATATTCTGGATAGTAGTCTTGACTGGATAGGAGGGTTTTATTTTGGTGAAATTCTGAATTCTGTTTATGTTATGGATGCTAGCCTTTATTAGGTAGAAGACGTTTTTCCTCCAGAAAGAATTAACTTGAGGGCCCAGCATATTGCATGTTGATTAAGGCACTGGACTCCCATATGCCTGATTGTGGTTTGAATACTACCACTGGTTGCTTGAAAATCGTTGTGGGTGTGTATGTGTGTTGATCATAATCCTGAGAGGAGAATGGAGGAGAAAACACTGTGAGGACATGCACCTTAGGCTTTTCCCTTGAGTTATGTGAAATATTTAAATTGAGTAGATGGATGCAACCCAGTTTGCTGTACCCCAAACTATCCAGATGGGCCCAGCTTAGAAATTTTAGGAAGGAAAATGAGCCAAGGTGGCAGGGAGAAGGGTGGGCTCAGACACAGCTCACATGAAACCTTCACTCATGTTTCTACTCGCAAGATCCCATTCCTTCAAGGTTCTGCCCATGCAGTCCTTTCAGCTTTACTATAGGCCACACCCACATGCCATGCCCACACCCAGACAGGCCCTCCCTTTGTCTCTTACTTACTTATTTAAAGATATTTTACTATGGTTTGTGTATAATATCAATTAAAGAATATGTAACATGTAACATTTTATAAATGAAGGGAGGCTAGAAACTATATGTATGACGTGTAATAATTATTAATCAAACAAGTACAGGTATTGGGAAATTACTATGTGTTTGCATGGAATGAGAGCTAGAAAGATGAGTAAAACAGAATACTTCTCTTCAAGCAGCAAACATACTATTTGGAGATTTGTTGACAACTGTCCTGTACCTGTAAATGCCTAGAATTAAGCAAATAATCAAGGGATTCCCCTTAACTACTATTTCATGAATAACTGTTACTTCTTGAATGGTGGAGATAGCCATAGTGGAGAGACAATCCAGCCTGTAAATGGGGAGAGAAATAAGAAAGAAAGAAAGAAAATAAAGAAGAAACTATTCCAGGAAATATGTCCAAACCCAGGAGACCAGGCCAGCCCAGAAATGCAGTCTTTTTTCTGCCAGGCCTTCCTTTTATACCATAGGCTGGGGAAGCCTCCAGAAGGAGACCTAGGGAATTGTGAGACCCACTCAATGATGGAAACACTTGCTTGGTCACGTTCAGCTCAGACATCCTATCCAAGCTTCCATGACCTCCCAGGACATTGGTGACCTTTGATGTGGCACAACCCCACTCCTTCACAGCCATGGCAGAAGGAGAAACAGTGGTCATACTCAAGAGACCCTCAGGGAACTTCCTGGGTAGTCTTTCATTACAGGCACTGTTCATACTATTGACTGAAAATGCATGTAGTCAGGTTTTGTTTTCAGATTTTGCTATATGTGTACATGCCACTGGAGAGACACTGAGAAATAGAGACAGAATGAGAAAGTAAAATCTACTTTCCTCTACTTTCTTCTGAAGATTTTGGGTAGGCATACACACCTACATATATGGCTGGCACGCTTTTTGAGCCATACGTCTGGGACTTGAATCATGCAGTTGGCCATGCAGGATCCAGCAGCTTATGCACTATGCCACCTGCTGGCCCAGAATTCTTAAAAAAAAATTGTTTCAAGTTGCCAGCAGCTGGTGTGGTGGTTAATATGCTGGACTCCCATATGGGTCACCATGGTTTGAGTTCCAGACATAGTGGTGAAAATTATGCTAGGCACATTTGTGGGCTTGCCCAAGAGGAGAATGGAGGAGAAGGGATTGCAGTATGGACCTTCCCCAAGTGGTTGATTTCTTACTTTCTCTCTCTGTCTTTCTTTGGTGAGGACATGCACCTTATGGCAAACCCCATTCTCAATAAAAATTATTTTAAAGTTTATTCTTTTCATGTGTAAAAAAGACAGAGGGAGAGAGAGATCCATAGACAGAGAAACAGGCACTCCCAACAGTTTCTCAATAACTTATTTACCCCCAGACTCAGCCAAGTCCCAGATTATGGGTACTTGTATGCCTGGCACACTCAGGTAGGCCTCCAGATGTGAAATTTAAATCTTTCCATGTGGCATAACTTTGCAGTGTGTCATGTTTTATCACTCCACCATCATCCAGCTCATTTGTTATTTTTTTGTCTTTTAGAAAATGGTCATTCTAACTGGGGTAAAGTGAAACTTCATTGTAGCTTTGATTTATATTTTGTTGGTAATTAGTGATATTAAATATTTTTTACATAATTGGCCATTATATGTCTCTTTAGAAATATTTATTGATGTCTTGATTTAATTTATAAACAGGGGTTTTTATCTTGCTTTTTTTGTGTATGTGAATTTTCTGTGGAAATTATTGAGTTTCTTATATACCCTGAATGTTAATCCTTCATTAGATGAACAGATTGAAAATACTTTTCACCTCTCCAGCACGATATCTCTTCACCCTATTGATTATTTGCTGTGCATAATTATTTTATTGGTGGTTGCTATAATCCCAGTTGTCTCTTTATGCTTTTGATGCCTCTGATTTTCATATCTTCTGCAACAAATCTATGCTTGTAACAATACCTGAGGCAACCTTCCTACTATTTTTCTGTATTTTTGTCTTGAGTCTTACATTGAAATTCAGTCTGTTTTTCCTTACATACATAATCACTATCTCCAGTACCATTTATTCAAGTACTGTTCTGTCTCCAGTGTCTGTCCTTGGCATCATTGTGGAAAATCAGTTGAGTGTAAAAGTGGAGTTATTCTTTTCTCTTCTCTTAAACTTGGACATGCCTTTTTTTTTTCCATTCTCATGCCATTTTTGTTCATATAGCTTTGTGGTGTACTTAAAGGCTGGTAGTGCAATTCCTCTAGCTTTTCTTTGTTGTGTATCCTTGTCCACTTATGGTTAGAATTATTTCCTCTACAACTGCAATGCCAGGCACACAAAGACAAATATTACAAGTGTTGCTTATATTTTTTACTAGGATGGATCTAGTAAAAAATAGTGGGTCACTGACCCAGCAGGTGGTGTAGTGGTTAATGCATTACAATCCCACAAGGCCAACTGCAGTTTGAGTCCTAAACCTGGCAGCATGGAAATTATGTCAGTCTCATGTGGCATGGCCATCTTTTCTAGAAGATGATTTATCACTTTTCCCCTCTCTGTGTCTCTGTCTCTCTCTGCCCAGTGTACATGCCCTATCACACACACACAAAAAAACTAAAAGACAAAAAAATAATGGTCCAGGGATGGGAATAGTAAGGGAGAGGTTGGTTAAAGGTACAAAATTAGAGGAACATGTCTAGTATTTCATTGCATAATAGCGTGAGTGTAGTTAACAATAATTTTCTGTATATCTCAAAAAAAGTAAAGGAATTTTTAAAATAAATGTTTGCTAAAGGGTGTATGCACTTACTGGGAAGAGACAGAGAGACAGAAAGTGAGAAATCACACTCCAGGAAGATGTCCATCCCACAATGCCTTCTCCTCCATTCTCCTCTCATGATTTTGGGTATGCATGCACAAGGGCCGAATGTGAGTTTCAAGCCACTGTGTCCGAGACTTAAACTGAAGTAGACCATTTTGTAGTCCAGGATATTAACACTGCACACCTGCTGACCCTAGTAAAACAATTTTTAATGATTCCAACACAAATCACAAATATTTGAAATGGTGTTGTATGTGCCAATTAACCTGATTTGATCATTACACATTGTATTTACCTATAGAACAATCACAGTGAAAGCCATAAAGATTCTGTAAATATGTTACCTTTAGCAGTACTCACAAAACAAAGTAGGGCTGCAGACCACATAATATGAACTTGTGACTTTAATAGAGATTAGTAGATTCACCCAGTTGCAAATAAAATAAAAGTCATTATGACTCTATACCTATTTGGTACCAATTGCTTTTTTTCACTCTCTATATTTACTTTTTAATGAGAAAGAGAGAGAAGCACCCTCTAAAAAGTCATCTTAACCCAGTGGTCCTTTAGCACTGCAGTCAGGATTATGCATTGCCAGACATGCTCAAGTCGACCCTGGAGGCAGACCCAGAGCCTTCCCATGTGGCTTCCAGAATTGTGCAGCAGCGTGCATCTGTAGTTAGAAAGTTCTAGTACCTTTAATAGGGATTATTCCAAATTATTTTACTAAGAATTATGTATTTAATTTGATCATTATTGTTATTATTTTAATTTGATATAATCACCAGAGAGAGATGAAGGGTGGAAGGAGGAGTGAGAAAGTAAGTTGTCAGATCTGTCAAGTCCAGGACACATGTGGTTGGCCATGTGGGAGTCCAGCACCTTAACTGCTACTACCTCCAGATCCCCAGAATTTTAATAAAGGCAACTTATGTGGTAATATTTCTTAAGCAAAACAGTTTTATGAATACTGCATATTTTTACTTAAACAATAATTCTTTTTTTAAAGGGTTTTGCCATAAAGCCTGTGCTCATGGGACAGAGAAAAAGACATACTTAGAGGAAAAGTGAGAAACCACCCCTTGGGAGGGGTGCTCCTAATTTAATCTCTTCTTCATTATTCTGTGGAGATTTTGGGTCCCCACACACAGACAACCTGCTGGATTTTCAAGCAACCAGGTCCAAGACTCCAAGATTCACATCCTAGTGGGCCATGTGGGCAACCAGGAACTTAACCATGATGACACCTGCTGATTTACTAGCAAATATACCTGAGGGAAAATTAGAAATAGATTATACCAAAGCTTTTGTGGTGTTGCAGAAATTTTACATAGAGATACATTTAAACTTTGAAGATTTCTTTAAAAACACGACTCCTCCAGGAACTCCCATGGGATTGAAAAGATGGTGGTGGTAGCAGGGGCCCCTGGAGGAGTTAGTGCAGAGGGCAGAGGTGTAAACCCTGGAACAGGATCTAAACCAGTGCTGTTGCACAGTCACCTGAGTTGTCTCCTCTCCCAGAGCCAGCTCTTAGTGTCAGCTGCTAGGCCCTCTTTCTCTCTCTTGTCCTATCTCTGGTTCCTGATCAGACACCAGCCTAGTCCACCACCCCAGGGATGAGGATAACCTAGGACACCTACCACCCCTCAGGAGCTGGCATCAGCTCCAGACATGCTAGGGCCTCTGAGAGCAGTTGTGGTGCCTTCACCCTCCCTGCTCACTCCACTCCCCCACATACAGGGTCACTGTGCATAGGCCTTGCCCCTGCATGACAAAAGTGGGTGCCTAGTACAGTTGTTCAGCAACTCCTAATGGTTGTCCTCATTGACTCAAACTAGTATCTACCTTCCAGGAGCAGCAGAGCAGCCAAATGTGGTGGAATGGGGGGCAGGATTCCAGTTCAGGTTTCCCGCAGCCTCAGTCCAGTGACTCAGGGAGGCCTAACTGAGTTGCTACCTGGGTGGGATGTCCACACAGTCTTCCTTCAGCACCGCCAAGAATGTTAGCAGCCAATGAGGCTCACAGGAATCAGGGCACACCAATTCCGCAATGGCAGTGGCAGTGATAGGGACCACCTGTTATAGGAGACCCCTTGGGGCCATGCCTGGTGATTAACTCCTTATCAGTGTACCTTGGAGTGTTTGTAGAACTTAAATGTCCTGTGTGATCAGTCTGTACCCCCACAGATGACATGAATGTGTATCTCGTAATGTGGTTATCAAAGTCAATACTAACCTGCAATGGGATGTACTGAGTAATCATGTGGGGAGGGTGCAATGTGCTTGAGGAATTGCAGTGGGGGATACTATAGCAGGACTGCCTTGACTGTGCATGTACCATAAAGGCTACCTGGGTGAGTGGATTGAAGGAAATAGATCTTGCCCAGACCACCCCTCAGATTAATCATCAGATTCCTGTTTTATAGGTTTGTTTGTCTTTTTAACATTCTTGAAAAACCAAAAGGATATGAGGATGTGTCTCTGGAAGAACAAAAATGCAGGCATACTCAAACCAGAAGTCAGAGATTCTGAGACTGGGTAATGAGATAGGAAGTCATGGAGGAAAAAAAATCCTGAAGAGAGAACAGTGGCAATAGAACTCAGTGTATTAAACATAAAT
>NW_006201648.1:27292-31227 GCF_000334495.1 Tupaia belangeri chinensis | reverse complement strand
ACACAATTTAATACATCAAGATACTCCAAAAAGCAGAAACTCCAGCTGGCAGAAACAAAGATATTCAGATTGGAATGGAGGACCAGCAGATGATGTAATGGTTTTGTTACTGGACTCCTACATAGTCAAGCATGATTTGAGTACCTGACCCAGTGTCCGGTTCCATAGAGGATGCAAAGCTCCCACAGCTTCCTGGGAGCTGGGAGGAGGGACAGCACAGAGCATTGGCTGGCAGAGGGGGAAGGGGCTCCAAGGGAAAACCACAACCCACACTTCTAAGCCACTCTTGACCACCTTGGGAATCTCTGGCCCCTTAGGGACCACATCTCAGCCCTTGGCCCCTACAAATAAAAGGAGGTCTAATCCCCACCCCCATCTCCTTTCACCAGCAGCAGTTAGGAAGTGAAGTGAAATCACATAGGGGAAGAAAATGGCTCTCATGACTGCAGCACATGAGAAACTTCTGTTCTTTTGCAGGCAATAGGACAGGGCTTCCTTCCCTGTTATCTGGGAGGGCCAGCCTGTCGTCTTTGATCAGCCCAAACTTTTGAAGATGAGAAGAGTAAAGAAGGGGTAAGTGCTCACACTGGATAAGTTTCTATGAGGTTGTAGCAAATCCTCTTGAGCACCAATCCCTAATTACAAACGCTTTGCTTGGGAGGGGAGACTGCTGGATAACACCATCAGCTTGGTATTCCTTTGCCAATCAAGAGGGCTGATGTTCCTTTTGAAGAGGAGTTGAAAATAAGGATGGTATCTTGTGAAGGAAAGCCATGCCTGAGGCCTGAGGAGATAGAGCCAAGACTTGTCAAGGACTTTTCCCGCCAAGAGGAGTTGAGAGAAAGACGGGATCAGAGCTTCTCTCTCCTCTTCCTCTAGGCAGCAGCCCGGATCTCTTAAGAGCTGGCCAGGTGCTCCACCTGGATAGTGCTGGTGGTGACAGTGAGGCAGATGTCCTTATGATGCTCTGCTGTCTTATAGGAGGTCAGGTCAAAGGAACATTGAGGTAGAGGATTGGAGTTGCTGTCCCCACCACCCCCACCCCGGGGGGGCTGAGCCAGGGGATTGGAAGTGTGGTGGTTGTGGCGGCGGTGGCACGGCTGCGGCTGCTGCTGCTGCTGCGATGCCTGGGAGGCCTGGGCCTGGGCTTGGGCTTGGGCCTGGGCCCAGGGCCTGGGTCACTGCTGCTGCTGCCGCTTGCACTTGCTGCTGGAGATCAGGAGGGTTGTGTTTGCGCATGTGTTTCATAAGGTATGTTTCCGACGTGTACACCCGACTGCAGATGGTGCAGGTGTACACCTTGGCATGCTTCACCGTGTGTGTGGACAGGTGCAACTCTAGCGAGCTGTGTCTGTGTATGCCCAATGACAATTGTGGAACTTAAAGGGTTTATCTTTGTTATGCTGCCTTCTGTGGGACTGCAGGTTAGAGAGTTGTGTGAAGGCCTTCTCAAAGCTGGGGTGTGCACATTTGTACAGCCTGTCACCAGTGTGGATTCGGGTGTGCTGATGGAGGTGGGAGAGCTGGCGGAAGGCCTTCTTACAGAAGTTACAACTGTAGGGCTTGGTCCCCGAGTGGATACAGATGTGCTGGGCCAGGTAGGAGCTGTTGGTGAAGGTCTTGGAGCAGTGCAGGCACTTGTGGGTCTTGGTCTCGGTGTGCGACTTGGAGTGGATCTGCATCTCCGACTTTGAGTAGAATGTCAGGGAGCACATCCGGCACCTGTAGGTCTTGCCATCTTTCTGATGGTCCTCGTCATCCTCAGGGGAGAGGACATAGGGGTCATTCATTTCAGGCAGCCCCGATTCCAGTATCCGCTTCTTCTTCCTGCCCCGGGGGGCTTAGGGGCCACACTGCCACCTCCACCACCTCCTCTGTCAGGGTGGATGCGACCTTCTTGGAGAGGTCAGGGACCACCTGCAGGGCTTGTAAGCCTGGGGGAGAGTGGAGACAACCATGGGAGCAGAAATGGGGAAAGATCTGAGCTGAGGAGGCTGGGGTCACCAGAGAGCCTGAGGGGGACGTGATGACCAAACCCGGACCAGCAGTCATCAGTCCTGTCGATGGCATGGGGACCACAGTGATGTTCTGGGTGACAGATGCCTGGCTGTGAGGGGTGAGCTGGTCCGGCTTGGACTCCATGTCCATACTGATGCCCGAGGGCAGGGACACTGAGGCAGGCACCATCAGCAAGGTGGGGTAGTGCGGTGGGGCCAACCCACAGCCCTTCTTAGGCAGCAGCTGATCCTTCATCTTGTTGATGAACATTGTGTTCTTGATCTGTCCTGAGAACACTGGCTCTGGCTCCCAGGCCACAGGTAATCAGGGCTCTGGGAACAGAAGAGCTGGACAAGGTGGAGGGTCCCTGCCCGTGAGGAGCGGCTTCCGAAGGCAAAGCTGAGTGCTGGGGGGATGCAGAAGACCTCGGGTTGGGCACAGTGCCAGTTCAGGCCCAGCCACTTCCTCTAGCCTTCCCCCACTTCTGCGAGGACTTCGCCCCCTGCCTACCCAAGAAGTACCCTTGTGCTAAGAAGTACCTCCCTCAGCCTGCACTGTGGTCTATCTACTGGAGACCCCAGCTGGTCCCCCAAAACCTTCCCTCTCCTGAGACAGTAGCTAGAAGCCTTTTCTGGATGTCGGCCCCCCCCCCTTCTTCAAAGACCCTTCCTTGGGATGTCCCTCCTTCCCCTCCAGGGAGCTGAACTCTGCCACCCACCAGAGAGGCACTCGCCCCCTAACCCCCCATTCCTCCCCTGAAATAAACACATTATTTCTGAACTACACAAAAGTAAAAAGCTTTCTAGGAGACCACAACAAATAATAGTTAATAAAATTTAGTAATTAATCAATACCTATAATGTAAAAATGATCATTAAGTTCAGATGCCATTACTAATTGCAATATTTTTTAATAATTATTTTATTTAACTTTATTTATTTATTGAAATTTGACTACATAGGGACAGAGTGAGATAAGGAAAGTGAGAAAGAGGATAACAGGTCTGGGACTCGAACTATAGTCAGCCATGTGTGAGTGCAGCACTCTTAACCACCACGACACCTGCAGGCCCCATAATTGCAGGCTTAATAACTGTTAAAGATTGGTATACACAATGACTGTTTTAAAAAATGAATTTAAGTCATTTTTAGCTTTTTCATCATACAAGGATATAAAATCAGAGTGCATTTTTGGTTCAAATCCTAAAATTGCAATACAGGCTTATGAGATCAAACCTTAGAATGTCTGTTTTATTTGGAACCCCTTCTATTTTTTAAAGCTTTCCAGGAGTTCTCATCAGGCCTTATCAGAATAATGTAGCACTTGGGCAAAAAGATGCAGACTAGGACCCCTGCACTGGAGGACGGCCACCATGGACTTCTCCTTGGTGCTGTGATAGACAGGGACAAATGTAACCCAGACACTGCAGAACACCAGCATGCTGAACGTGAGGAACTTGGCTTCATTGAATGTGTCAGGCAGGTTCCTGGCCAGGAAAGCCACAGTGAAGCTCCCCAGAGCCAAGAAGCCCAGGTAGCCCAGGACACAGTAGAAGGCAGTGACTGAGCCCTTGTTGCATACGATGATGAGATTTCTGGACTCAGAGTGTGAGTCTATGTCAATGAAAGGAGGAGAGGTTCCCAACCAGATTCCACAGATAATCATTTGGATCAGGGAACAAATGGGAATGATTGAGTTAAAAGCTCCTGAGAGCAGCAAGCACCTCATTGTTCTTCCAGGCTTCATGGCTTTGAATGACAAAATCACAGTAATGGTTTTGGCCAAAACAGTGGAAACAACCACAGTGAACACAAGGCCAAATGTGACTTGTTGGAGGACACAGGTGGCTGCATTAGGATGGCCAATGAAGAGCAAGGAGCAGAGGAAGCATAGCAGGAGGGAGATGAGCAGAATAAAGCTGAGAGGCTGGTTGTTGG
>NW_006201648.1:22488-27153 GCF_000334495.1 Tupaia belangeri chinensis | reverse complement strand
ATTTCACTAATTGTTTGTCATGTTGAAGCTAATTGTCACTTTTGTGTAATTTTGCACAGATTAAGCCTCAGAGGTAATACCAAGATACACCAAATTAAGAGCCCTTGTTTATGACACTGGGAGAATTTTTTTCATCTGTAGATAACAACAAAGTGATTTGGAACTGTGTCTTAAGCACGTGAGGATCTTGGTTGGACCATCTTGTGGCTCTCAATGATGTTATCAAGGATGAGAATTTATTCCAGATCTCTTCTCTACTCTCCCCTGAGTTTTCCTTTTGATAAACATATTTACATGGCTTATTATACTTATTGATCACAATAGTAATAGTTTTCTTATCTGTATTAAGAAAAAAACCGCTTAATAGTTTTTCCTCAAATCTAATTTCTATTTTTTTCTTGTATATAACATGTCACTTGGTGTACAGACTTTTCTTTTTGTACATTTTTATTTTTCTGAAAATACTATCATAAACACTCCTATGTAAATATTGGAGTGTTTCAATATTAAACACTTGAATCTTTAATGGAATTTGCTCCTATGTATCAATTTTTTGTGAAATTTTTATTTTAATTATATGATAGAAGGATGGGGTACTTTTGATGTATCCATTTATATACATCAGAAATCATGATTTGTTGATTTTTTTATGTGGCTAGTAATATTTTTGCTTTTATACATTATAAGGTATCTGTTGCAAATATTCAGCCCTATTGTTATGTACCAGGAAAATCTTCACAGAGATTATGAAAATTAATAGGCATGTCTGTGTTTCAATTATCATTATTATTATTATTTACAAAAACAGGAAGAGTTTTTCTTAATTTCCCAATTTTTTTTATTTTAGAAAATTTTTTTTATTTATTTATTTTACATTTTTTAATACATTCAATCACATTATTTAGCTTACAAGGTGATCCTTTCAATATAAGAACATTTCTCCCCAGTCGAGTTGATAAAAATATAACAACATTACCTCCCTGTCTCAACATTTTCCCCAATATTTTGATCATTAATTTATTTTGTAAAACTGAGGCAATAGCATTTGGTTGTCATAAAATCATGTCGCATTTTTGAATAGAAATAAATGAAAAATATGTCATGGATTTTCCAGCAACCCATTATATTCTCAGTGAATTAGAGTGGAGGCCATCAGGTGGCAAGATGGTGATGATATGAGACTACCCGTGGCTGACTGTATTTTGAGTCTTGAACCTGACAACTTGGTTTCTCATTTCCCTTTCTATTTCTTTCTCGTAATTACTTCTCTGGTGAATGTACATGCCCTTTGGCAAATTTAAAAACTAATAATGATAAATAAAATTAAATAACAATTCTTAAAACAATAATTAGTGTTAGTCAATAACATTGTTTCATTGCAGTACCTATTCCTAGTTTCAGAGTCAGCAGATATATTCTTCTGGATCACAAACCTTTTCTTTCTTACTTTGTTTTTTTCTTTTTACTTTTAAAGGCAATCACTATTATTTTTAAAATTTGTTGTGGGGCATGTGTGCTTCCCAGATAGAGACAGAGACAGAGAGAGGAAAAGTGAGAAAATGAGCCACTAGGTCTGGGACTTGTACAACAATTGGTCAGGGTCTAAACAAACATGCCACTTGCTGGCCCTTATGTCAGGGGGCACATGGATTCACTAGAGAGAGACAGAGAGCAAGGAAGTGAGACAGCACCACCTCCATGAAATGGTCATCCACAATAACCTATGCATCATTTTTTCCTCATATCAGGATTTTGGACAACACATAAACCCTTTGTTTGTTTACCAAATCATCTGATTTGGGACTCAAGTAACAATTTACGTCATGTGGGATTCAGCCACATTAACTACCATTCCATGGGCTAGCCCTGTACCTTTATTTTTATTTCTTGTCTTACACAGTCAAATACTTTTGCAATTCCTTCATAAAAGATAAATAATACTTTTTCTTAGTATATTCTTAGCAGAATATATACTAACTTTTACTAGGATGAAATCCAAGTGTTTTTTACTGTTGAAATGTCTGCAATTGCATAATCCTTATGAAAGAATTCAAACCATACTTATTCCTTATATATAAGAAAAATGGAAGCATAATTTCTAAGTTTTCATGCTTCATATTTGATAATACAGGATATTATGATGATAATTGCTTGATTTTATATTTTGTATGAGTGCATATTTTGATGTGCCCAATTGTAAAATTTACTAGAATATTGGATCCTCAATTTATAAACTATGATTCTTTTTCTTGTGCAATATATATCAAAGTGTGGTATACCCATATTATTTAATTCTTTGTACTTAATTGCACAGATGATTGAGTATAATTTTAAAAAGTTATAAAATATTCTTATAATAGTTTATCTGAAATTTATTTGTGCTTATCATCTGGGTCTAGGTACCCACAGATAACCTTGGCAATTACAGCTCCTCCTATTCATGACTACTGTGGTCCAGTATGTGATCCCAAATTTACACTGTCTTACCCAGCACCAAACTGCAAGGGTGTTCATTGGAAATAGTTTCAGAGTTTAGCCTAATAGAATGAACATAGACAGGAAATAGCTTACATATAATAAGGTAGGAAATTGTTTATAAAATAAATGTAGGAAAACAATAATTATATGAATTAAGAACTGTGGTGTTCTATGTTTCATTTATTAATTACTTTTTTTTTCTTTTCATCTGTGTTTTTTTTTTAAAGGAGACTGTATTATTTTCTGGAATGACCTTGAAACCTCACCATACACAAAGCTACCAAAGTAGTTACAGCCCCATCTTCGATCACAAAGCCTGCAGCGAGATCGAGAAGCCACAGCTATTGATTCTCGATCATCGCTACCACCCACCTTCCCAAGTAAAGTATCCGTAGTCTGCACTCAGCATCGAGGAAGCTGGTCATAGCACTGGAGCTAAATCAACTATCTTCATGACAGGTGTCCCACACAAAATAGCAGGAGCAACAGCAGGGAGGTCTCCTCACATGGCTTGTGTGATGGCGCCATGCAGATTGAAGCTGGGAGGTGACTTTCTTGCTTTCCAAGCTTTGCTTACAGAGAGCGACAGGATGGGTGTGGTGTCCATCCCACTCTCCCCCCCACCTCATATTTGGAAATGATGTACACAGTTCAGTATAGAGAAAACTCGAGGTGTCACATTGGAAAGTTTGTTTTTGGCTCTGCCATGGATGGATGTGCATGTACCCTTGAGACTTTGTCTTTCTGCTAATGTCAGTTCATGGAAGACTTTCAGACAGGGCAGAAAGATGAAGCAGGCAGGGAAGCAGAGACCATCATGTGGGACCTATAGGTAAAGCCAAGGGCCTTTGTGAATGCTAAGCAAGGTCTAAATTTGAGCAATCTTAGTGGGGCGAAAGTGAAGACATGGCACGCAGAAAAGAGAACAGGGAGGTGACTAGCTGGATATGCGAGGCCGGGAAGTTAGGACCTGGGAAGACACAGCGAGTTCTCTCTGGGCTCATCAACAAGGGGTTGCCTGCAGTCGACCAAGACAGGAAATCCTGGAGAATGAAGCAGTTTGCATTTAGTACAATGAGGGATGGTATACACAATGTTGCCAGGTGGTGTGAGGGTTAGAGCACTGGACTCTCACAGGGCTGACCTTGGTTCAAATCCCCAACATGGTTGCTTGCTTTCACTCTCTTTCTCTCTCTCTCTCTGGTCAAATTGAAGAATAAAATAATAAGTAATAAAGAAAATAAATAATTTTTAATAAAACAAGAATGTTATGCAAAATGTCAAGAGAAAATGTGAATGGTATCTACAAAAACATGAATGGTATCTTAATCTATAATCTCCTTGTCTTTACATTACACCAAATTTTAAGAAAGACTTTGTTTACTAGTGACAAAAGATTTCAGGATATATATAGTATATTTTTTATACACATACACATATACATACATATGAAAAGGTCATGTGCTCCATAAAAACATAAGACATTTTAGTCATTAATAAACTGCATATATGTTAGTACTCCTATAACATAATAGTATAGGCCATATCAATTCCATGTGCTGTGTGAAATATCATCTAGGTTTGTGTAAGTGCAATCTATGATGTTCACAGAATGAAATTTTGTAGAAATGCATTTCTTAGGACCAGCAAATTGTGCAATGGTTATGTCATTGGATTCCCACATGGCTGAGCCAAGTTTGAGTCTCAGACCTGGTGGCTTGAAACTCAGGCCTGGTGCATGTATGCATTTGCCCAAAATCCCAAAATGAGAATGAAGGAGAAAAGATTATGGGGGCAATTCACCTGGGCATGATTTTTCACTTTCACCCTCTCTGCCTCTGTCTGTCCCTGTGGTGAGTGCATGTGCTCTACAGGAAAAATCTCTCTAAAAAATAATTTTAAAAATTGAAAAATACATTCTCAAAATTTTATCTTACTAAAAGATATTCAACTGTGTGTACATAACCACCACCTCATTGATTTCATTCATTGAACTGTTGCTTGAACAAATGCAAGAAACCAAATCAGCTTATAAAAACTGGAAGTATTTCTATAGTTTAGAATGTATCTAAGCAAAATCAGATAGTACAATTCTGGATGTAAAAGGCAAATTTTGTTTTGTTAATTTGTATTTTGACTGTGGCAGGAGTTCAATTTGTTTTCTTTAGAATTTGCATAGGTCATGTA
>NW_006201648.1:18515-21778 GCF_000334495.1 Tupaia belangeri chinensis | reverse complement strand
TAATTACTTTTTAAAAATATTTTTGCTATAAAGCATGTGTGCTCACCAGAGACAGAAAGACAGAAACTAAGTGAAAAATCACCCTTGAGCGGTATGGCCATGCCACTGTCTCTTCTTCTTTCAGGATGTTCAGCACAAATGTCCATGCACCTGGCATGAGTTTCAAGGTTCTGGGTTGGGAATTGAATTGAGGTTGGCCACATGGGACAATGCCTTAACCACCATGCCACATACAGGCCCCTATGTTTTATTCCTAGTAGTGATAGTTTAATTTTTATTGAGCAATAGTAGGGACTGATAGTATAGTTATATATTTCATACTTGTTTGATTTGAAATAGCTGACTCTGGAAAAGAAGCACAAATAAAGCAGCAAGCAGGCCTTCCTTCTTGGGGCATTTTCTGGAATCCAGGAATACAGCTGTGACTACACACAGATTCAGGAGTCTGAGCAGAAAAGAAAATCATTAGTCAATCATGTACACTATGAGCTGTTTTGAATACATGTCACTATTTCTCTCTATTTTAGAGAAAACTGGCATTTAATAGTTCATCACTGTTTATCCTTTAGATATTAACTAGGCTTCTATTTATTTTTTCAGACAGAGATTTTGACTATAGAGTCCATGTGCTTGCCAGAGAGAGGGACAGACAGAAAAAGAGAAAAATCATCCCTGGGGGATTGCTACACTACAGTACCCTCTCCATTCTCCTCTCAGAATTTTTGGCATGCATGCACATGTGCTTACATGAGTTTCAGGCCTCTAGGCTCCAGGAGTCAAACTGCAGTCAGCCATGTGGGATTCCAGACCCTTACCCACTATACAACTTGCTGACTACCCTAACTAGCCTTCTAATTAAAAACTGGTACCTTAGCTTTCTTCTTTATGCATTATTGTTTTAATTTTTAAAATAATGTTATTTAATTTTATTTATTATTATTTATTTATAATTTGACCAGAAAATGGCAGAGAGAAAGTAAAAGTGAGAAAACAAGCCATCATTTCTTGGACTTGAGCAGCAATTGACCCTATGGGAATCCAGTGCTTTAACCACCTCACTACCCGTGGGTTCCCTTTATGTATGTAATGTCCATGGTGTTATTTTCTTCTCCTATGCAATTACTTCATCTAAAACCACTTCAATGCAGGTTTTTACATGATAAAGACTGAAAAGGTGTGTTCTCTCATTAATATTTATACTATATTCTCATATCTGGTTGGGTAGAAAATATTAGATTCTGGATTTTAAAATATTCAATATTATTATATGAAGATACACAATAAAAAGTTAACTTAAAATGAATGGGACAACACATAAATGATGAGAGTGTGGTTATTCCATTTCTGGGCTTCTGACACTAGTTGAGCACTGCTTTTCATATACAAACACAATATACATGTACAAAATATGATATTTGTATAAATCTTCTGACTTATCTAATGGCCTGAGATTATAGTCAATGCTTTGAGATGTTTAGTACAATGAGGAATGGTATACAAAATGTTGCCAGGTGGTGTGAGGGTTAGAGCACTGGACTCTCACAGGGCTGACTATGGTTCAAGTCCCCAACATTACTGCTTGCTTGCTCTCTCTCTCTCTCTCATCAAATTGAAGAATAAAAATAATAAGTAATAAAGAAAATAAGTAATTTTTAATAAAACAAAAATGTTATGCAAAATGTCAAGAGAAAATGTGAATAGTATCTACAAAAACATAAATGGTATCTTAATCTATAATCTACTTGTCTTTATATTACACCAAATTTTAAGAAGGATTTTGTTTACTAATGACAAAAGGTTTCAGGATATATAGAGAATTTTTTTTATACACACACACATATACATACATATGAAAAGGTCATGTGTGCCATAAAAACATAAGACATTTTAGTCATTAATAAACTGCATATATGTTAGTACTCCTATAACAAACATAATAGTATAGGCCATATCAATTCCATGTACTGTGTGAAATATCATCTAGGTTTGTGACCAGCAGTTAGCGTAGTGGCTATGTCGCTGGACTCTCACATAGTCGACCGCGGTTCGCATCCCGGACCCGGTGGCTTAAACTCACACCGGGCGCATGTGCGTGCGTGCGTGCCCAAGATCCCAAGTGGAGAATGGAGGAGAAGGGATTGTGGTGTGGCCATCCCCCCTGGGAGGTGATTTCTCGCTTTCTATCTCTCTGTCTGTCTCTGTCTGTCTGGCGAGCACATGTGACCTATAGCAAAAGCCTCTCCAAAAAAAAATATCCTCTAGATTTGTGTAAGTGCAATCTATGATGTTCACAGAATGAAATTTTTTAAAAACACATTTATTAGAACCAGCAAATTGTGCAATGGCTATGTCATTGGATTCCCACATGGCTGAGCCAAGTTTGAGTCTCAGACCTGGTGGCTTGAAACTCACGCCAGGTGCATGTGCATGTGTGCCCAAAATCCCAAAATGAGAATGGAGAAGAGATTATGGTGTGGCAATTCCCCTGGGGCATGATTTCTCACTCTTGCCCTGTGTCTCTGTCTGTCCCTGTGGTGAGTTCAAGTGCTCTACAGGAAAAACCTCTCTAAAAACTACATTCTCAAAATTTTTATCTTCTTAAAAGATATTCAACTGTGTGTATATAACCACCACCTCATTGATTTCATTCATTGAACTGTTGCTTGAACAAATGCAAGAAACCAAATCAGCTTATAAAAACTGAAAGTATTTCTATAGTTTAGAATGTATATAAGCAAAATCAGAGAGTAAAATTTGAATGTAAAAGGCAAATTTTGTTTTGTTCATTTGTATTTTGACTGAGGCAAGAGTTCAATTTGTTTTCTTTAGAATTTGCTTAGGTCATGTATGTTCACAAGAGAGAGACAGAGACAAAGAGAGAATAAGAAAATTAAACCTCAGGGAGCTGACCATGACAAAGACCCTTCTCGTTTATTCTACTCTACAGATTTGGGCATTCACACACATGCATGCATGCCAGGCATGATTTTCAATTCAGTGGATCCAAAACTAAAATAATAGTATGCCACATCACAGTCCAGATGCCACATGATATCCTGTAAAAATCAAATTTATGGCTGAGTTACAGTAGTCACACAATTTTATTTAAAGACTCTGTTCAGATAACTACATATATATTTTGATTTTTGTGTGTGTGTGTGTACTCACCAGAAAGAGAAAAACAGATAGTGAGAGAATAAGTGAGAAATCACCCCCCAAGAGAATGGCACACACATCCAGCATGAGTTTCAAGTCACCAGGTC
>NW_006201648.1:16243-18421 GCF_000334495.1 Tupaia belangeri chinensis | reverse complement strand
TACCTCTTTGAAACTAACAGACCAGTTTATCATCTCTTCTTTAATGACCAAACCTTGATCCTGGGAATTCCTGTAGATAAAGTCTCCTACTTTAACAAGCAACCAACTGTGATTAGGAAATCTCACAAGGTTGTGGATATCATACTGCATCATATTTCTTTCTTCATCCAGGGACATGTTGTACCCAATGCTGTTTACCACTTGGCTTTTCCTCAGAAATGGATGAAGCTGGAATAAAGGCAGGGTTTACAAATTAAAACTGCATTTAATGTAGAGTGGACAGTACATATCTATAAAGTAATCCTTTTATTTTAACATTTCTATTTACATATTCACTTTTCTGTAAGGGCTCAGTTAGGTTTGAGTGGTCAGCAGGTTGGGGTTCATGTAAGATGAACTCTTAAAAAAAGACAAAGGAGAAGTGGTTGTCACTCATCAGAAAAATTCCAGTATGTTTTCCAGAGTGTGATTTGTACTCAGACTCTCATAAAATCCAAACTAATAAAATCTGGTTTGGGAACCAGCAGTTAGAGTAATGGCTATGTCGCTGGACTCCGATGTAGTCGACCGTGGTTCGCATCCTGGACCCGGTGGCTTAAAACTCATGCCAGACGCGTGTGCATGCGTGCCCAAGATCCCGAGAGGAGAATGGAGGAGAAGGGATTGCAGCGTGACCATCTCCCCTGGGAGGTGATTTCTCGCTTTCTGTCTCTCTGTCTGTCTAGCGAACGCACGCACCCTATAGCAAAAACCTCTCCAAAAAATAAAAAATAATAAAATAAAATAAAATAAAATCTGGTTTGAACCAATTAGAGGCTAATCTTTGTGTCATTCATAAAAGGCACAACATGGGGTGAGATGGCAGAATAGTTAAGGTTGCTAAACCACAGATGGCCAAGCTGGCAACTTGCGTTCTGCACCTGTAGCTTACAAAACACACTGGGTAGGGCCAAGGTGGCAATGGTGATAAGGTGATGGGCTCCCACATGGTTGATCATGGTTCAAATCCTACACCTAATGAATTGCTTTCTGACTTTAACTTTCTCTTTCTCTTTAAAAATAATAATAAAATTATCTCTCTCTCTTTTTTTTTTTCAAAAAAACAGCACGTATGTGTGCATGCCCAAAATTCCCAGTGGAAGGAATTCCATTGGTCATGAATTCCAGTGATCATGATTACATTATGACCATTTTTATGGGGGGTGGGGTGATTTCTCACTTCTCTTATCTTTGTCTGGAAAATGCCAATGTCTTACCTAGTAAATAATTTTTACAAAAGTATTTATTCTATTTTATTCATTACTATTAATATTTTATATTGACCAAAAAGAGAGAGAGAGAAAGGGAGAAAGCAAGTTGAAAAGTCCAAGATTCTAATCATTGTCGATCGTGGGAAATGAGTGCCCTTACCACCACATTACTTGCCGGCTGCTTGTAGAAAATTTTTTTAAAAATCATTATATAGATGGATGGGTTTAGATTTTTGATAGTGGTAGTGATATTTTAAAGGTATGCATTTCTTCAAGTTTATCCAAATATGTACATTAAATATGTGCACTTTTGGATACTATTTAGATGCAGTAAAGCTTTTAAAAAAGGAACAGATATGTTTTGTTCTTATCTTTATTTTGGACATCTTTTGATTAGAGTGTGATTGTCATGTGACAATACAATAAACAATTTGTGACAAAATTTAAAATTAAAGCATCTAAATTCTAATAGGTATTTTTGCTTTTTGTTTTGTTTTGTTTTCTAGTGGAAATATGTCCTTACACAGAGAGAGAAATAGTGAGAAAAGAAGAGAAGAAAGCATTTCCCATAGGAAATGGTCAGTCTGAAATCACTTCTCCATTTCTCCCTCCTTTTTAGGTTTTGGGCCTGCATGCATACACACATGCCTGGAATGTTTCTTAGGCTTCCAGGTCTGGGACTTGGGACATGTAAAATCTAGCTGCCTCAATCACCAGGACATGGGATCAACCCACAAATAGATTTTTTTAAGAGAATAATTTATTTATTCTTATCTATTGTTATTATTTTAAATTTGCTGTAGGTCATGTGTGCTCATGAAAGAGAGAGAGAGTAAGAAAGCAAACTGCCAGGTCTGAAACTGGAACCATGATCGAGTCCAGTGACTTCACCACCACATAATATGCTGGCCTCATTAAAGAGATTTTT
>NW_006201648.1:14444-16161 GCF_000334495.1 Tupaia belangeri chinensis | reverse complement strand
GGTCACGCCGCAATCCCTTCTCCTCCATTCTCCTCTCGGGATCTTGGGCACGTACGCACACACGCCCGGCGTGAGTTTTAAGCCACCGGGTCCAGGACACGAACTGCGGTCGACTACGTGGGAGTCCAGCGACATAACCATTACACTAACTGCTGGTTCCCTTAAAGATATTTTTAATAAAACATATTTTTTTCTTAACTTTTGGATTTGCTTCTTGAACGCTCAATGTCAAACTTGTTCAAAGTGCAAATCAAATGTTGTTCTTGTTAATACAAGTGGAAATAAGATAAAAAATGAAATTTTCTGATGTTTATTTTTATGTATTTATATTGTATTAACTTTTTTGTTTAACAAATTTGTCTAATGTATTTGTCCCATTTTGATATTTTTATATAAGATTTATAAATTTAGTGTTTATTTTTTTAAATTATTAATTTTATTTTATCAAACATTATTATTTTTAGTTTGCTATAGGGCACATGTAATGACTGAAGAGAGACAGAGAGCAAGATAGATGGAACATAAGAAAGCAAACCACCAGTCCAGAACTTGAACCACAGTTGACCATGTGGGATTCCAGACCCTTAACCATGATATCAGATGCTGGCTCCATAATTTAGTGTTTATTTAAAATATAAACTTATTTATAAACCAACTAGAAAACCCTGAAATTATAGGTTTCAAAAAAGTGGTCTCATATTTTAAAATTGGATCACTGTTCTTTCCTCCAGGATTTTTGCAAACAGTATAAGTACAGTTAATTCTAAAAGAATGTTCTTTCCATGAGTCATGTTAGGATAGTATGCAGAACTAATTTTTGTCCTCACCATGAGTATTGCATAAAGGGATTAGGCCACAGCATCTGTATCACTAGACATAAAATGAAAATAGTTATTATGTTATTACGTTAATATTCTCTGATGTTGGATGCATTCATAAAAAACATACACAAATTTGACCAGTTTTGATCTATGTTATATCAAGTATCTTTTCTTGAACTTTTTAAGTATTTCATTGTACATTCTTTTTCTAATTTAATTAATTTCTAAAAATTTACCAGAGGGTGCATGTCAGACAGAAAAAGAAAGCAACTTTCATGGAGAATGGTCACACTGCATTTCTTTGTCCTTCATTGACAATATATGTTCAGGGACACACACATTTCTGGTGGTTTATCAATCTCTAGTCCAGGACTTGAGCTATACGATAGGCCATGTGGGATCTGACATTAACAAGCAGGCGATGGAGCCAGGCCAAATACTTTGAAATCTAAGTCTCTAGTGGCAGAACTCTCTAAGTAGAAATAACAATCACCCATAGACTTTGGGCGAAAAAGAAAACCAAAAAAATTGCCTAATCTTGTTATTTTGAGAAGAAAACATAGGCTGTGTGTTTTGTTTTTGAGAGAGCGTTTTGTTATAGGGCATGGTGTTTGCCAGGAAAACAGAGAGAGACAGAGAGACAAAAAGCAAGAAATAACCACTCCGAGGTTGCATGGCCACACTGCAATCCCTTCTCCTTCATTCTCCTCTTGGGATCTTGGGCACGTATGCACACTTGCCCAGCATCAGTTTTAGTCACCAGGTCCACAACTCAAACCATGGTTGACTATGTGAGACTCCAGCAATGTAACTGTTACACTATCTGCTGGTCCTCAGATTGTGTTTTCTTTTTTCTTTTCTTTTTTTTTTTTTTTAACTCCTCTTGGGTCACGTTG
>NW_006201648.1:14076-14429 GCF_000334495.1 Tupaia belangeri chinensis | reverse complement strand
TTACATCACTGGACTTCCATGTAGTGGACCACAATTTGAATCCTGGACTCAGCCATTTAACCTCATGATGTGCACGTGCATGTGCATGCTGAAAATGCCAAGAGGAGAATAGAAAAGAAGAGATTCTGTTGTGGCCATCCCCTCTGGGTGGTGATTTCTCACTTTCTGTCTCTCCATCGCTCTCTGTCTCACTGATGAGGGCACATACTCAATAGCTGCAGAAATAAAATAAATAACTCAATAGGTATTATGGTAGTTAGGGTGGCAGGGTTTTCACATGACCTACAGTGATTCAAGTTCTGGACACAGTGGTTTGAAAATCATGCTGGGCACATGTGTATCACTGCCCAAAA
>NW_006201648.1:8999-13261 GCF_000334495.1 Tupaia belangeri chinensis | reverse complement strand
CAGGGAGCTTTTCTGTAAAGGCCACACAGATATCCTTTTCTATCATCTTTGCCTTTACATCCTGAAGGAACTGCTCCCCTTGCATATCATCAGATACATAGAGCGCCACCCATGTCCGGCCAAAATGCAGCAACAAGCAGATGATTCCATGAGTCAGAGAGCTGTCCTTGGTGGCCATCTGATAAACTGATGTAAATTGGTCTTTATCACTTAAGGTGGGGTCAAAAGGACCGTATGTGACCTGAATAAAAAAGAAACAATCTGCTTCTGGGCCAGCCAGTGATTCTGAGGCAGGGACATCACTGCTCCCTGGCCTCACCTGCAGACCCCCAACCCCAGCATCCACCCCCTAGGTAGGTTGCCATTTCTTTTTGTTTTGGATTTTTCAGGTTTATTCCCTTGTTAATTTCCTGGTCTTCCTCCTCCCACAGCCTGTCCTGTCCCCAGCAGCAGGCCACAAACACAGCAGCAGGCCTTCAGCATTAGTGTGGCACTTGACTTTTTCTTTATTTTTCTGTGCATTTTTTTTCTTGTGTTGCTTCACCTAATACCCTCTCCTCTTCATCTTCCACTCTGCCAGAAGGACTAGTCTGGTCTATAATCAGATATCTACTAATCCCCTAGTAATATAACTTTCTCTGGGATCTTCCCTTGTACTTACTCACCTGACGAAAAGGAGATATTGCTTTTCAGACACCTCAGTAGAGTTCCCCTCTTGATACTTCATTGGTAAAAGCAACAGAAGAGGGACACCGGCAAACATTAACTTGCAGCAAAAGGGAAAATATCTTACTCCTAGTCGGAGAAATGTTCCCACAAGAGGTATTCAAATTGAATACATCTTCCAGTGGCTAGAAGTAGAAGAGCCTCAGGTATGAATAAACAAGGAAATACATCTCCATCAAAAGTACAGAGTAATTCCCCTCCATCTTTTATGCTGATGGACGATGTTACCAAAATGTCAGACAAACAATTTTGAACATTTATGGTGAACAAATTCTTTGAGTTGGAACAGAAAAGACAACAAACTACAGGAGAGGAGGAAGTCATTCCAAGATATGAAAGAAGAAATGGACACTCTGAGAAAGAACCAGATGGAGCTATTAGCGATAAAGTCTGGAATAGAGGAAATAAAAAACTCCCTTGAAAGTATTAAGTGGATTACACCATGCTGAAGATTGAATCACTGATGTAGAAGATAAAAACTCTGACCTAGAAAGGACCACGAAAAAGATAGAGAATACAAAAAAAAAAAAAAAAAGAGGAAAAAATACTAGATTCCATAAGAAACCCAAATATCAAAATAATTGGCATCCCAGAAGGTGAAAACTAACGGCATGGAAAATCTATTCCACGAAATTCTAGAAGAAAATTTCCCGAGTCTAAAGAGGCATTCAAGCATCCAGACCCAAGAAATACAAAGGACCCCAGTTAGAATCAACCCCAGAAGATTTTCCCCAAGGCACATCATAGCCAGACTATCCAAGACCACAGATAAAGACATGATACTAAAACTGGCAAGAGAGAAATGAGAAGTGACATAGAAAAGTCATCCCATCAGGCTAACTCTGGATCTCTCAACAGAAACAATGCAAGCAAGGAAAGAATGAGAAGATGTATTGAAAGTCCTAAGAGAGAAGCAATTTCAACCAAGATTATTGTATCCTGCAAGATTATCCTTCATATAGGAAAAAAAAGATTAAAATCGCCACAGACAAACAAGACCTGAAAGAATTTGCCAGCACCAGAACAGCTCTTCAAGAAACCCTGAAGAAAGTACTGTTCCCGGAAAACTAAAGAGCTAACAGTCAGAAACTAAGGAATAAAAGGCTGCTGTGACAAAGGCCACCTTAAACGTCGGGACAGATCCAGTTACATCGATAATAACATTGAATGTAAATGGAATAAATTCCCCAATCAAGAGACACAGACTGGCTGAATGCATTGAAAAAAAACAAAAAAAAAAAAAAAAAACGGAGACCCTCTATCTGTTGCCTACAGGAAACCCACCTCATCAATAAAGACATACATAGACTGAAAATGAAGGGTTTGAAAAAGGTTTTTCATGCAATAGGGAAACAAAAAAAAGCTGGAGTTGCAATACTAATTTCTGACAATATAGCCTTTAAAACAAAAACTCTTTGAAAAGACAAAGAGAACACTATATTGTAGTAAAAGGACCAATAGATCAAGAAAATATAACTCTTATAAGTACATATGCGCCCAACACAGGAGCACCCAAATATGTGAAGGAAAGACTGTTAGATCTAAAATGGGAGATAGACTGCAATACACTAATTGTTGGGGACCTCAACACTGCACTATTCCCTCTGGACAGATCATCTAGACAAAAAATAGATAAAGAAATAAAGGATCTGAATGATACCATAAATGAAATGGATTTAACAGACATCTATAGAACTTTCCATCCAAAAACTACAAGATACACTTCTTTCTCACTCCCACATAGAACCTTTTCGAAGATTGACCACATCATAGGGCACAAAGCAAGACTCTACAGATTCAAAGGCATAGAAACTATTCCCAGCATCTTCTCCAACCATGATGGAATTAAACTTGAGTTTAATTTCAAGAGAAATTCTCAAAAATACTCATATACATGGAAACTAAATAACTTACTACTGAATGACTCCACAACTACTGATGAAATAAAGTCTGAAACCAAAAGATTCATGGAAGCTAATGACAATGAGGACACCAGTTTCCATAATCTTTAGGACACTGCAAAAGCAGTCATAAGAGGGAAGTTTACAGCAATTAGTGCTCATAAGAGGAAGACGGAAAGAAGGCAAATGGATCACTTAACATCATGCCTCAAGAATTGGAGAAGCAACAGCAAAATGATCCCCAAAAATCCAGGAGAAAGGAAATAATAAAGATCTGAGCAGAAATAAATGAAATTGAAAATAAGTGAAGTATACAGAAAATAAATTAAAGTAAAAGCTGCTTCTTTGAAAAGATAAACAAAATTGATACACCACTAGCGAGACTCATTAAGAAGAAAAGAGAAAGGAACCAGGTGAATCAAATCTGCAAAGAAGCAGGAAATATAACAACAGACAAAGCAGAAATACAGAACATAAGTAGAGGATATTATGAACCACTATATGCCAAGAAACAAGACAATCTGGACGAGATGGACAAATTCCTGGACACGTATAATCTACCAAGATTGACCCAGGAGGATATAGAAAGTCTAAATAGGCCCATAACAAGCCAGGAGATTGAATCAGTAGTAAATAACCTCCCAACTAAGAAAAGTCCTGACCCAGATGGCTTCAGCTCTGAGTTCTATGAAACATTCAAAGAGTTAATACCCATTCTGTTCAAGTTATTTCAAAAGATCCAAAAGGGTGACTCTCTCCCTAATTCATTCTATGAAGCCTCTATCATCCTTATCCTCAAAACAGATAAGGACAGGACAAGGAAGGAAAACTATAGAGCAATATCTCTGATGAATATAGACGCTAAGATTCTCAACAAGATACTAGCAAACCATATCCAACAACTTATAAAAAAGATTATACATCATGATCAGCTAGGCTTTATCCCAGGAATGCAAGGTTGGTTCAACATATGCAAAACCATAAATGTAATACATCCTATTAACAGGGAAAAAGACAAAAACCATATGGCCATATTGATTGATGCAGAAAAAGCATTTGATAAGATACAACATCCCTTTATGATTAAGACGCCCAGCAAAATTGGCATACAAGGGTCATTTCTCAACACAATCAAAGCTATCTATGAAAAATCCATCACAAACATCATCCTGAATGGAGAAAAGCTGAAAGCTTTCCCACTAAAAACGGGTACAAGACAAGGATGCCCACTTTCTCCACTCCTTTTCAATATAGTACTGGAAGCCCTCTCCAACGCAATCAGAAAAGAGGAAAAAATTAAAGGCATCCGAATAGGAAAAGAAGAGGTGAAACTCTCTCTATTCGCAGATGACATGATTTTGTACATAGAAAACCCAATGATTTCCATGAAGAAATTTCTGGAAGTAATGCACGAGTACAGTAATGTTGCAGGATACAAAATTAATATACAGAAGTCTATAGCATTTCTATATACAAACAACAGACACATGGAGATAGTACTGAAAAAAATTGTTCCATTACCATAGCCACCAAAAGTATAAGATACTTAGGGATAAATCTAACCAAAGAAGTTAAAGACCTCCACAAGGAAAACTATGAGAAGCTAAAAAAAGAAATTGAAAATGACACAAAAAA
>NW_006201648.1:4541-8296 GCF_000334495.1 Tupaia belangeri chinensis | reverse complement strand
AGAATGGGAAAATATTTTTGTAAACTATGCATCAGATAAGGGATTGAAAACCAGAATACATAAGGAACTAAAGAAGCTGTTTGGAAAAAAGATGATGAACCCTATTAAAAGATGGCAGAAGGAGTTGAAAAGAACACTCACTAAAGATGTCATATGAATAGCCAAAAGGCATATGAAAAAATGCTCAACATCCCTCATCATAAGGGAAATGCTGATCAAAACAACAATGAGATACCACCTAACCCCAGTCAGAATGGCTAAGATTAAAAAAACAAATAATGCTAAGTGTTGGCTGGGATGTGGTGAAAGGGGAACTCTCTTACACTGCTGGTGGGAATGTAAATTAGTCCAACCACTGCGGAGAACAATTTGGAGATTCCTCAAAAATCTACAAATAGAACTGCCATATGATCCAGCAATCCCATTTCTTGGCATCTACCCAAAGGACAGAAGAATTTCTCATTGGAAAAGTGCTTGCTCATCCATGTTTATTGTGGCACTTTTCACATTTGCTAAGTCATGGAACCAACCCAAATGCCCCCATTTGGCTGAATGGATTCAAAAACTGTGGCACATATACTCTATGGAATACTATTCAGCCATTAAGAACAACAAAATTCTCGCTTTTGACAGAAATTGGGAGAATATAGAAGATTTACTGCTGAGTGAAGCAAGCCAGGCTATGGAGAGACACTGTATGTCCCCACTTAATATATACCAAATGTCCGCACTCTATAACTGAAACTGAAGGGCTAAAGGATGTACAAACACAAAAGGTGGATGTGAATGCCAGATGTGGTGTGTGTTGGATAGTGGGGTCTGGGGAAGAACATTTGGAGGTGGAATATGAAGACAGCATTGTTGAGACAGGGAGGTAGTGTTGTTATATTTTAATCACCTCGACCGGGGAGGAATATTCATGTATTGAAATGATCACCTTGTAAGCTAAATAATATGGTTGGATGTATTAAAAAATGTAAATAAAAAAAAGAAATTTGTACAGCACATTGATAACCTTGTAAGTTTTAATTTAATGGAAGTTGGAAGAAACAAATAGTTTCTTATTTCTTACATGACAAAATTGTAGTTCTTTCTCTTTTTAGAACATGGTAAATAAATATCAGTTTAACTGAAATGAGTTTTTGTGTTTTTCCTTTCAAGTGCCACTTAAGTAGAGTCTAATTTAAGCTTAAGTCGTTGTATTTGCATATTACATAGTCCCCAAAAATCAAACATTCAGATTACAATTGTCTATATTGTTTCATTCATGATGATTTCATAAATGGGAGTTTTATTTCCTTAAATCACATTGATTATGCTCAGAACCAAAATTCCAACTTATACACTTGGTGTCAAGACACCATGTCTTCTATGGGCCCCCTCATCAAAGCCAGCACTGGGCAGTTCCTGAAGTTGTCTGTGCCACTTGGAAAGCTGAGTTGGTTCTGATCTGCCAGGATGATGTACAAGGAAATGATAGAGTTTTTAATACTCCATTGTGTAAACAAGGAATTGTTGGATTTGGAATTGGAATTGCTATCTTGAGTTCATGTGACATAAGTATCAGAGGCTTCATTTCCTAGCAGCCAAGGTTGAAAATGTCAACTCTGAGAAAAAAAATATTGTGGTGATGTTAAGATACTGTTTTATCACCACAGAATAATCTATATCATCTTAAAATATAACTTAGCCTCTCTGACATTTTTTAAATGTAATTTTTCAAGAGTATGATTCTCTTTAAGCTAATGTGTTTGCCAGTAATGTCTCCTGAAACTTTTATTAGACAGTTTCCTTGGAAGAATCTCTGAGGTGGAGAGCTGTTATGTGGAGTGCTTTCAAGAGATCCACCTGCATGGGTGTGAGGAAGGCCAGAGGGAGCTGGTAAACCTCAGCTACTGTAACTGAGCCATAGCCAACTTGGAGCATCTCCAGTGCTGGAATGTCCTTTCTTTGTTCAATGTTGTAATGAATGCAAAACTTTCTATATCTTTGTGTCAAATTGTCCAATAAGTGTCCCCTGGTTTCTCTCTCCAGAAAATGTAAATGTCCACTCAGTTCATACTTTTTAGGACATCTTTAAATTGGTCATCAGTGTTCTCATCATTGGCAATTGAATGTAATGGATATGGACAGGTGTTCAGGTGAAACTTAACAGATTCCACTTTTCTTGTTATTTTTAATTTGTTAGAGGGCAAATTGTATTGTGTGTGCCTGCCACAGAGAGACAGAGGAAAGTGACAAATGACTCCTCATAGGGGATGGGCATATTAATATTTCTTCTCCTAAATTTCCCATTGGTTCCCATTGGTGGGATTTGGGACATGCAAACACATAAGCCCAATGTGTTATTTAAGCCCTCAGGATCAACATTGGAACCATGCAGTCAGCCACAAGGAACTCAGCCACATGGCTGAATCTGGTCCACCTCTGCTCTTTTTCTTTTTCTCGCTTCTTTGTACTGTTAATAATCCCATGAGTCAGGAAATTACCTGAGGTTTTTTTGTTCT
The DNA here is from genome assembly GCF_000334495.1 of Tupaia belangeri chinensis. Taxonomy (NCBI): domain Eukaryota; kingdom Metazoa; phylum Chordata; class Mammalia; order Scandentia; family Tupaiidae; genus Tupaia; species Tupaia belangeri. The sequence goes on along the minus strand of NW_006201648.1, from coordinate 5,789 downwards.
GTGTTCCAAAAAATTGTGCACAAACAACCAAGAGAAGTTTTGAGGGCTTCAAGGTGTATGTAATTCCAGCTTTCACTTTTTCTTTGCTCATATGTGAGAAGACGGCATTAAAAGCTATTCAACTCTCATTCCCCATCCTGGCAACCCACTTACCTGTGGGATTTTAGAGAGTTCCAAAATGGTTCCAATTTGGGCTGAAAATGTTGGCATGTTTCCTGCAATGATAGCAACAAGTTGTTTCTGTGTCTGGCAGTTGTAGTTTGGCAGAGTCTCATTCCCTCCAGAGAGCAAAAACACAGCATTTTGTAAAGTTCTTCTGTTACTGGGAAAAGCATTGTAGAGATCATAACCCAGGGAAAGGTTAGGGAGCAAATGGGGGCTCTTATTGATCTCCTCAATGGCAAAGAGAAAGGCCAATACATATTGGTAGTTCTTCCATTTGTACCTAAACAGAGGAGACAGTGTTAGGAAATACAATAAATTCATATAAATCAGGGTAAATTCTTCAACCAAGCCACAAGACATAAAGGTTTAGGTCTAGGCTGCCATTCAGAGATTCTCCTGTACTGGTACATGGAGCTAGTGTGAGAGCTAGTGTGAGTAATATTCACAGGGCTCTAGAAACCTTGCAATGCTTTTCTCACTACTTAAGAAAATTGTGTCCAAACAATGAAGAGAGGTTTCTAGGGCCTTTTGAGGGAGACGAGGTTTTGTTAAGCTGGATGATGACTCTGCCACCTGAAGAGAGGTGATTTTAAAGGAGCATCATTAATATAGAGAGAAGACAAGTTTTTTTACAGGCTGTGAATAAAGAGTGCACACATTCACCATTTTTTATACATTTTAAAAATTTATATATAGGCAAGTTACAATGGGTGTGTGCACACACACACCCATTGTAACTTGTGTGTGTATATATGTACACACCCATTGTAACTTGCCTATATAACACACCCATTGTAACTTGCCTATATATATATGTTATATAACATATATATAATAATAAGTAGTTTTAGGATTTTTAAATATAACGTGTAACAACTGGACTATGGCAGTTAATATGTATATCACCTGAAATATTTCAGATTTTCTGTGAGGATAACATTAGTACAATGCTCCCTTGGCACTATTGGAAAGAATAGTAATCAATGATGAGTTACATTCCTCAGGATTACACTCACCTTTATAACCCTTCTCGAATGTGTCCCACATGTCATCTTGTTTCTATGTAGGTCCAGAAACCACAAT
>NW_006201648.1:3026-3918 GCF_000334495.1 Tupaia belangeri chinensis | reverse complement strand
AGAGGGAAAGTGAGAAATTATCCCCAAAAGGCATGGCCATCTGGCAATCCCCTATCCTCTCTTCTCTTTCTGGGATGCTGGGAATGCATGCACACATGTCCAGGTGTGATTTTTCAAGCCACCAGTTCCAGGACTCAAAGATCAGTTGGAAAGAAAAAAAGAAGCGGTGGGTCATGTGGGAGACCAGTGACATAAGGGCTAAACCATCTGCTTGTCCCCTGATTTTTTCTATATTGGGTTTCTTATAGCAAATTATAATTGAGCTTTGCTTTTTAAAAAAATCCAGCCTATTTCTGCCTTTTAAGTGGAGAGCTTAAGCCATCTACACTTAAGGTGATTATTAATATAGTTAGCTTGAAATCTACTATCTTGCTATTTGTTTTCTTTGTCCCTTTCACTCTTGTTTTCTTTCTTCTTTCTATTGAATCCACTTTATCTCCTTCATTGATTTATAAGCTTTAACTTTTTGTTTTGTATGTATTTTTAGCAGTTGCTTATGATTTATAGTATACATCTTTAACTTGTCTCTTTCTATTGTACTTTCCAGATAATCTATTACCTCATGTAGGTACGAGAATCTTAGAACAGTATTCTTCCATTTCCAGCCTCCCGGCCTTTGTGTTATTATTGTCATACATTTTTATTTCTACATGTGATAGCAACTCCAAAAAATAATTGTTATCATTTTTGCTTTCATTTGTCAATCTTTTAAAGATATTTAAAAACTAAGACAAGAGACCCTTTATAGTTCCCTACATATTTCCCATTTCTAGTTTTTTTTTTTTTTTTTTTTTTTTTTTTTTGAGAGATTTTTGCTATAGAGCACGTGCACTTGCCAGAGAGACAGAAACAGACAGAAAGTAAGAAATCACCATCCCTCCGCCCAGGGGGG
>NW_006201648.1:1558-2748 GCF_000334495.1 Tupaia belangeri chinensis | reverse complement strand
CACTGTGTCCCCATTACAAGTGTCAGAGGAATTTATGACTCCCTGTTGCTGGGTTAAAACCAGACTGAGTAGCACAGAGTAAGTTTCAAGCTGCTGGGTCTGCAACTCAAACCTCAACCAGGTGGGAATAGAGTTCCTTAAAAGGTAGGTCACTTGCTTGCTTCTTGATAAAACTTTAATTAGACTTCAGAGAGTTTGTTTAGTCCTATCTACACACTTGTATATAATTAATTCACACATGTGAATTTGGCCAGAATCTCCATTAATTCACACAAGTGAATTTGGCCAGAATCTCCATTACCTATAATGTTACCGTTTAGTAATTTCTATCCAATTACTCCCAACTTGCTCTTTGGGTTTAAATTCTTTTGTCCTCACTATATTCAGACTTGAAGCTAAGATTCCTGAACTACTGCAAAATCTCATAGTCACATTTTCCATATATATATATTTTTGAGGCTTAAAAACATATGAAAGGACAAATGCGTGGCATGGTGTTTAAGGCTCCAGATTTCCACATGGCTGACCATATTATTAGTAAGTACCAGGCCTGGTAACTTGAAAATGATGCTGACAGGAGAATGGATATTGGATTGAAGAGTGGCCATCCTTCCTGGTTAATTTATTGTGGTGGCCTTTACAAACCTATGGCTTCTCTACAAAGTACATTTCTACAATCCCTTAGTCAGTGGGGATTGTAGAAATGTGCTTTGTAGAGAAGAATACCCAGAAGATTGTAGAACACCCAGAGTCAGCATCTCAATGCTAACATTAACTTTATGTCAGAAGGTCAGTGTCTCAATATGCACGTGGGCCTCACTATACAGGTCTTGGTTGCAAAAGGGCTAAGGTACAAATAATTTTACTCATTCTGAACCTCCTAAAGACTGAATATAAGGATAGTGCTAACAAAGTGGACAACAAACTATATTAATTTCTCTCTTCTCTCTTGAAAGAAATGGAGAAACATTGAAAATAAGAAAAAGAAAGATAATAAGAGGATAACAAAGCAGAACATCCTGAATTCACAATTCTGCGCTTCTCCATTTCTGTGCATATGTCATTATTCTCACATGAGATTAATCACACACACATGTGTATATGCAAACTACATTATTATGCAGTTATAATCACATCGTCAGATACATATAACCAACAACTTACCAATCATCTCTCACTTCTTGAGTTGG
>NW_006201648.1:318-1387 GCF_000334495.1 Tupaia belangeri chinensis | reverse complement strand
AAGGCTGCAGAAGTAGCAAGACACTAATCAAAGGCAATGACATGTCTGAGCTGTCCCAACACAGGTAAAAAGCCCTATGTGTGGGAGCTGAGAAGGAGATGTAACTGGATTGTGTCTGCAGGCTCAGCTCTCTGTTGGGAGAGGCAACTCTGTGGAGTGCACAGGGGATTCTCACTTCCACCATCTGCCTTCAACCTGTCCAAACTTGTGCCAGACAGGCATGACAGACAAAACCATATTTAGAAGCATTAAAAAAACACATTTCTACTGGAACCATGGTGCTGAGATTCATGCCTAATCAGAGCAGTTCTGACTTTCCTGGCTTTTTACTGTTTCACTTAAGTCCCATCCAGGAGCTCTGGGGATCTCTTTGCCCTGGGGCTCTGCACCTGTCACCCTTCATTTTGGTAAAAAACAATTTGGGAAAAACATATTTTGCCTCTTTTTCTCCCCCCAGCCTTTATGACTTTATAATAGCCAAATAAAGCTTTTGGGATCATCCCATCCTGTGACAACAAGTTTTGTAATTTTATAACCAAGAGAGGTCCAAACTTTTTGTATCAGAAAACTACTATTAATATTTGTATTTTTTAATGTTGTTAATACCCATGAAACTTTGATCAATGAGTGCCATTGTGATTAAGTTGCTAGACTCACACATTGCTAACCACAGTTCAAATCTCTGACCATGTCGCTTGAAATTCCTTCCTCATGAGTGTGCATGGGGGCCCAAAACCCCAGAAAAATTAAGAAGGGATTGTGGGATGATCATTCTCTTTGGGAGGTGATTTCTTGCTGTGAGTCTCTGTATCTCCAGTGAGCACACACATGATATAGCACAAATCATTCTCTAAGAAAAGCACTAACTAGCCCAATTGGATGAAGCCATAGATAAATTTTTATTTGTTTGTTTTTAGAGAGAGAATTTTGCTATAGTTTGAGTATGCTCACCCAGGACACAGAAAAACAGAAAGAGACAGAGAGACGGAAAATAAAAAACAATCACCTCCTGCATGGGGGATGGTCACATTGCAACCCCTTTTCCCCCATTCTTCTCTCAGTATTTTTG
>NW_006201648.1:0-297 GCF_000334495.1 Tupaia belangeri chinensis | reverse complement strand
TTTATTATTATTATTTATACATTCAATCATAAATCATTTAGTTTGTAAAGAGATTTTATCCAACATGATATACGCCACAGAGCAGGTGAGTTGAGAATACTGCACATGACATTACCAACAGGCAATAGACCATATCAGTGCCCCACAAATGTCTTTTCCAGTTTTTTTTATATGTATATACAAATTTTCATTCCTGCACTCTTCCCCACTCCCAATCTCCTTCCACTTTGTCCCCAGTGTTCATAACAATTTTCAATAGTTTTATAGCCTCCAGTTTTTCAGTCTCTACCATAGAGT
>NW_006201647.1:0-833 GCF_000334495.1 Tupaia belangeri chinensis | reverse complement strand
AGTACTCCTGATTAATATTTTAGTGTCTGTTATTAGGATTTTTATTTTGTCCTTGCGCTATGTCGTTTTTTCCCTTATGAGTTCAATAAATATTTTTAAATGTGTTCCTGGTTTTTAAACTGCCATGCCATTCATTTCTTTGAAAATCAGTATTTATTCTTTTAGGTCACACCAACATACACAACTGAAACTTCTACCAGGATTAGGTAAATATCCTTGACAGAGACGTGAACCACAAGCAAGGCTGAAATCTGAGCGCATCTGTCTATCTTGCATTCCTAAGGCAATCCAAAGCACTGATAAAACTTTTTGTGGCTTTTTACTTCATTTCAATTTTTCTTTCTGCTAATTTATTGTTAAAAATATATGCATTTACTTTTTTCTTCAGAGAGGACACAGAGAGAGAGAGAGGCATCCCAAACAGGGTCCTCAGGCTGTGATCACCCCCAGTTCCAGCTTGCCTGGATCACAGTTACATGTGTACAACCTGCTTGTACAGGAAGACCTCGGGGCTTGCGTTAAGACATACTTAAATGAGTTGAACATCATAAAATATTATATTACTGCTGCACCACCAACTGGCCTCTTTCTGCTAATTTAATGTCTATAATTTCAAACTGTTACATTTCAAACACAAACTAGTAAAGTAAAAATATGGGCAATAAGGGTTTAAAGTTCGTTTTCAAAAATCTTTTTTATTGAGATAGACTCCCACATCATAACATTCAACATATTAACCATTTTACACTTTACAACTGAGTGTGTTTTGTTTATTGAGCGTTGTGCAACCATTCCCAATATGTGATTTCAGGAGCGTCGCATCATCCTCCCAT
>NW_006201646.1:0-437 GCF_000334495.1 Tupaia belangeri chinensis | reverse complement strand
TAAATACTGTGTTTTGAATTTTAAATTTTTATTGCTCATTACTTGTATGTAAGAAGGTTTTTTTCCTTAATTTTTAAAAGTCTTTTGCATAGAAGACCCTGTCATTTGTGAATAAAGACAGCTTGATTTCTCTTTCCAGTCTGTGTATCTTTAATTTTTTCTGCCGTATTGCACATAGGACTTCAATATAAATTTGAATAGTAGTACCTTTGCTTTGCTCCTAATCTCAGGTGGAAAACATGCAGTTCTTACCATTGCGACCAGCAGATGGCGAAGCAGTTATGTCTATGGATTCCCACAAGGCTGATCACAGTTAAGTCCCAGACTTGGTGACTTGAAAATCATGCTGAATGTGTGTGCATGCAGGCCCAAGATCCCAGGAAGAGAATAGAGGAAAAGGGACGGTTGCATGGCCATCCACCTGGGGGGTAATTTCT
>NW_006201645.1:0-1169 GCF_000334495.1 Tupaia belangeri chinensis | reverse complement strand
AGAAACTACAAGTGACTTACAAAGGTCACCAGATCAGGCTAACACTGGACTTCTCAACCTGGAAGAAACAATGCAAGCCAGGCAAGAATGGGAAGACGTGTTGAAAGTGTTAAGACAGAAACAAATTTCAACCAAGACTATTATATCCTGCAAGACTATCCTTCATATGGGAAAAAAAGATGAAAATATTCTCAAACAAAACCTGAAAGAATTTTCAAACACCAGACCAGCCCTTCAAGAAACCCTGAAAAAGTACTGTTCCAGGAAAACTGAAGAAGTAACATCCAGAAACAAAGGAATAAAAGGCAACTAAGACAATGGCCAACTTAAACATCGGGACAGGTCCAGTAACATCGATAATAACATTGAATGTTAATGGATTACATTCTCTAATCAAGAGACACAGACTAGATGAATGAATTAAAAAAAAGAAACCCTCTATCTGTTGCCCAGAGGAAAACCACGTCATAGTTAAAGACATACATAGACTGAAAATGAACAGTTGGAAAAAGTTTTTCAATGTAAATGGAAACCAAAAACTATCTGGAGTCATGATACTAATTTCTAACAAAATAAGTAAGCTTTAAAACCTGTTCAAAGAGACAAAGAAGAACACTACATTGTAGTAAAATGGTCAATAGATCAAAGACATACAACGCTTATAAATATCTATGCACCTAACACAGGAGCACAAAAATATGTGAAGAAAAGACTGTTAGATCTAAAAGGGGAGCTAGACTGCAACACACTAAATGTTGGAGACCTCAACACCGCACTATCTCCTCTGGACAGATCATCTAGACAAAAAGTAGGTAAAGAGATAAAGGATCTAAATGATACCACAAATCAAATGGATTTAACAGACATCTATAGAACTTTCCGTCCCAAAACCACGAGATAAATTTTTTTCTCACCCCCACATAAATCCTTCTCAAAGATTGATCACATCATAGGGCAGAAAGCAAGCCTCTACAGATTCAAAGGCATAGAAAAAATATCCAGCATCTTCTCTGATCATGATGGAATTACACTTGAGTTTAACTGCAAGGAAAATCCTCAAAAATACTCAAATACATGGAAACTAAAGAACGTACTCTGGAATGATACCAAAACTACTGAAGAAATGAAGACTGAAATAAGGAGATTCATGGAAGCCAATGACAATGAGG
>NW_006201644.1:0-1566 GCF_000334495.1 Tupaia belangeri chinensis | reverse complement strand
CAACAAAGCTGAGGGTGAGGGGCTATATGTTCTAATTCTCAGTTTATAAAGTTTTAACAACAGGGAACATAGGTTTCATACAGGATTGGGTTAATGGTTGGTCTATTGCAGTTCTGTAGTTGTTTGATGTAAGTGGGTCTTCATGGAATGCAGTTTTGGGAAAGCAGCTCCAGCAAGCAGAGACAATTATCAGCTGATGGGACGTGGCAGCTAACTTGTGACTACCAAGCATGATGCTGAGAAAAGAAGATTTCAAGTGTAGATATTAGTTCTTATGGATTTCAATAAAGAATGGAACTTATATAATTATATAGGGATCTAAAACTTAATTCAAGGAATCTTAATATATCTTAAAGGGGTAAAACTACTATTCACTAGGTAAGGGTGGGGACAGCTTTTTCAACTGGTGGTAAAGTGACCAACAAGTTAATGAAGAACTTTAAAGTGGGTCGTGGCATACTTAAAATATTCTATTGTACCTGTGGTGCCACTGTTATGTATTTTGTTAGAACATTAGCCAAAGTGGGGCAGGAGTGCCATGGGCCTGTTTCAGCCTAAAAGATTATTTTAGGCTTGTGCAACATGTATCTTGAAGGGCCTTTTAAAAGGTCAAGAAGATTTCTTCCTAGATGTGACTTCAGCACACCCTCTATTGTGACCATGCCGGGGAGAAACATTGGAATTAACAGTAGGTGGTCAGAGCAAAGGGGAGCAGTCAGGGGACTTCCTGGAAAATCTTATCATATACTCAGGATGTATAAGAGAGCTATGTACTTCTTTTATAGTAGTATATTAGGGAGTCGGGGGGAAGGGGTCGCTTCCAGCAAGGCTACCACAGTTTCCAGAGCAAATAGCAAGTGGCCTTGCCAACATACTAATTTGACCTAAGTTTTATTCCTAGGTCGGGGGGCACGGGCACACAGCAGCGGCCTTGCCAATGTGCTGACCCGACCTAAGTGGTACTTAAAGGTCAAAAGCTCAAAACAGATCCTGGGGCCCTACCAGGTCAGACTCCTCCACCTCCTGGAACTCACCTCCTTTCTCCTTTCTCTTCTGCAGTTCATTGTCTCTATACTGTTCTATCTCTGTTAACTTCACCATTATGAATGTTCTAAATTCTTTATCAGAAATTTCCATGATTTCCATTGAACTGTCTGAAGATGAAGAGGAGCTATTCTTTTCCCTTGGAGGAGAGGAATTTTCTTGCTTTCCCATATTTCTTATGGTCCTGTAGTGATTTCCAGTCATCTGATGGATTGTGTTTTTCTTCCAAAACTTGAAGTTCAATGTGAGTGTCTAGGAGCACTTGAGTTTCTGTGCTGGAGGCTGAATTACCAGTTCTCAGGAGCCATGAAGTTTTCCTACACAGCATGATTTTTAATCTGTCCCATTGGGGTCTGAAACCATGAGGTTGGCCATGTGGAATCCAGTGTGTGACTCTCATGCCACTTGCTGGATTAATACTACCCTCTTTAAGCAGTAAAGTTCAGTGCTGAATAGATTTCCTATTTTGTTAAAGTTAACAAAATTAACAAAATCAGAGACCTTCATTTCTATAGGACACTA
>NW_006201643.1:0-1318 GCF_000334495.1 Tupaia belangeri chinensis | reverse complement strand
CGGACCTCTGCCCTGGCACTTCTCCCCTCACTTCTGCCCGCACCCCTGCCTACTTCTCCCCGCACCTCTGCCCAGGACCTAGGGCGAGCGCTGCACGCACCACCGCCGCCAAGCTGCCTGGCGCGGAGGAGCGCTGTGACCGCAAGGACAGCCCTGGCTCTCGTAGTGGCGCGCATCGTCCATCCTCAGGGACCTCAGCCTGCAGGGACCGCCACCCACCCAGAGGAGCGCAGAGAACGCCCTGGCCCGCCAGGCTGGGTCTGGTGTCCAGTCCCCAGGTGTTCTCAGGCCTGGCAAAATAGCGACCTGCAGCAGCCTGGTCCCGCTCCTGCCCGGCACCTTTGCCTTGCGGAGAGCAGAGGCCAGGACAGCTCCTGGGGCTGCGGGCTGTGAACCGAGCTCAGAGGACAGCCTCAGCCGCTACCAGACAGGATGGGTCTGCAGGCCCCAGGTCGGGTCCCTGGGGGGCCCCAGCTGGCTTCTAGGATTCTAGTTACCCCAGCGCCCCCTCCACCTCCCTCTCCCGCCTCCCCACCTTTCCAGCAGGACCAGGCTCGCCAGGGAGGTGTAAAAGACGGTTTGGAGGAGGAAAATTAGACGTGGAAAGTGAGACCTGTGGGAATGCAGGTTTGGTTCCCAGAAGGCCAAGAAGATTCGCTCTGCCTGGGGGGATCAGGAGGGGGCATCGCGGGCAGAGATCTGGCTGCGTTTGGGGACCAGGAGGCTTGTCAGTTTATTCCCATCCCGACTGGAAGCCCGCTGCGCTCACCCCAGTGACCTGCCCGGATCAAGGATGCTGATGCGGGACTGGCGACCTGACCTCTCTGCCCAGGGACGGGTCCTGGGCGTGATGGTGTCCCTGAGAAGATTTTTACAAAGAAAAAGTTCAATCATTTCGGTCCTCCTCGCCCAACACAGATCACCAAGTAACTAAGTGATCACAGATCACCAAAGAACATACCTGACCGACACTGCGCCCTCCTCCCTCCTCCTCCCCACGCCCTCAGTCAAATTCTCAGGAAGAAAGCAAAGCCCCAGCAAAACACCGCAGCTCCCAAGCTCCAGCGCAGCCTCACCAGTCCTGAACCTGCTCCTCAGTCCAGTCAGGAAGAATGATCCAGGCCGACTGCCTGTCTAGCAGCCACCTAGGCCTTTTTATGTGGGCCAAGGGAGAAGCCAGTTGGAAGAGCTGGGCTAGGATTGGATAGGCAATCCACGGGGGAGGGACAAGGGCAGGTAGTATTACTCAGAGAGGAGGAGGTGTGGAAAGTGACTACTTGGGTCCCCGGAAACAATGACCATATAAGGAAAGGAACTG
>NW_006201642.1:0-1033 GCF_000334495.1 Tupaia belangeri chinensis | reverse complement strand
AATAATATAGACTTTTAACTAGTTCATTTAATTTTTGTATAACATACTAATAAATTAGATAAATAATTTTATAATATTCATGTTTTATTCATGAAAGTAAAATGAACTTTGAAGCACTGGGAAACAAGTGGCTAATACACCCCATCGGTCATTCTGCAGAGGATTCTTTATTAGAAATGCGTGATCGAGTCGAGATCCTTTGGTCATACTAATGTTAAAGCCTGGTGTATGCTCTTGTCTTAATGGCTATCAGATTTCTCTGCTTGAACTGCATCATATCAATAGCAAGGAGACGTTAAGTTTTTGGATTATTTGAATATGTGCTTGGTCGAAACCCCAGAGGTTGATACCACCTTCATGGGTATAAAAACATAAAATGTTAAAATTGATTACTTAAGATCTACATGCATGCCAGGACAATGAAAGGGGGACTAGCTCCTCATTATGAGTGAGACACTAAGAGACCTTCGTCCTTAAAAGACCTGCTTTTACAGGTTCTCTTATGCAAGCCCGTGATTTCCCAGCTCCTCCATTTTCAAAAGTTTTCTTAAAAATTCAAAGGGAAAACAGGACTCGACTAGAAATCAACCACAATATGTTTGAAAAGTTAAATGCATACATTTGGAGAACTGGGTGAGTTAATAGTAAAAAAGGTAAAATATACATCATCGAGGGTCCTTGGACTACATTGGAACTGTTAAAAGAAAAAAAAATAACAATTTAATTTAGCAGAGTTTGAACAAAAATGACTGAATGGAGGGAGGAGGTGCCCTGGAATGGATGTCATCAAAGTGACTCTGGACAGTGGGACAGAGACGGTCAGGGAAATGGAAGTGAGGGAACGAGGTAGAGAAATAATTGCATTGGCTGTAGCTTCATGTCTGACTGCTTATCATGGTTTTAAGGGTGGACTGTCTGGGACTGAATCGTAGCTGTTACGATGGGCTGGAGTTAGCAACTTCCTAAAGAAGCCAACTTCCATGTGAGAGTGCAGTTTGCTTGTGGGAACTAAAGCAGGAGTAGAGACTTTCGC
>NW_006201641.1:517-1254 GCF_000334495.1 Tupaia belangeri chinensis | reverse complement strand
AGTCTTATTTTTTCCAGAGGTCATGTGTGCTTCATAGAGAGAAGGAAAGTGAAAAAGCACTGCCCCATGGGGAATGGTAACACCCCAATCCCTTCTCAATTTCTCTCTCCTGTTGGAATTCTGGGCATGTATGTATCTGGCATGTTTTTTTAAGTCACTAGGTTCAGGATCAAACTGCGTGGTCAGCAATGTGATATCCAGCCACCATAACCACCAGACCACAGACTGACCCCAATTTAGTTTAAAACTTTAACCTGAGTTTTTTGTTTTGTTTTGTTTTGTTTTTAACATGCCAGGACCAGCAGGTGGTATAATGGTTAAGGTGCTGGATTCCCATATGGCTGACAGTGGTTCAAGTACTAGACCAAGTGGCTTGAAACTTACCCTGGGCATGTGTGTGCATGTCTAAAATTCCAGCAGGAGATCAGAGGAGAAGAGCTTATGGTGTGGCCATACCCCTTAATGGGTAATTTCTTGCTTTCTGTCTCTCTGTCATTCAGATGAGCACACATGCCCTATAGAAAAAAATCTCTCTCAAAAAAATAAATAAATAAAAGCCTAGATGCAATGCCAATTCAACATAAAAATATTTTCCTATAGGAAATAAACTCAAAATATGAAGTATCTGTGGGTGTGTTTAAAAGTTCATGGAACATGCATATTATGAAAAAAAAAAACAATAGTAGGATTCAATTTTTTTGCACCAAAATAAATTTGTACTTTAATTCTATTTTTTT
>NW_006201641.1:0-357 GCF_000334495.1 Tupaia belangeri chinensis | reverse complement strand
CCAGGTCCAGGACTTGAACCGTGGTTGACTATGTGAGAGTCCAGCGACATGCCATTACGCTAACTGCTGGCCCCTTTAATTCCATTTTCTGTGAACTTTTTGAAGTCTCAACATACAATCATAAATTCATAATTCAGTTTGCTTGTTTGTGAGGTTTTCTGATTTGACATGAAATGCTATCTTAAAGATAAAATTAAGATAAAATTAGATTAAGATAAAATTCTTAATATATCATTACATTGAGGACATTGACAAGAAACTAGTTCATGAATGTCATAGGCTATGTAAGAATAATCTAATACAAAAGAAAATTGCTATATTTTCTTATTCTAGATAAGCATGTATTTTCTTATTCTA
>NW_006201640.1:0-499 GCF_000334495.1 Tupaia belangeri chinensis | reverse complement strand
TTTCTTCTTCTACTTGTAGGTAAGGCCATCTTCTGGTCAGGGTGGCAAGGAGTCAAACGTGCTCTCATTCCATGGCAATGGCAGGTAGTACTAATGCGTCAGTATTGCTCTCCTCACAACTGAGATGCAGCCACCGAATGCTTTTCAGTAATTCACTCCAAGAAGCAACTAGTAAATAAATGATCAAAGCCAGCACTTGAAATCGAATCTGTTCTCTTCTCTACCACATGTGGATTCTTCCTGTGCTATGTTTTGAAACTTTGGCCCTCTTAAAGTATCAATAATTTATCTTAACATCAATTCCCATGACTTTTTGTTGCTATCTCCACAAATTTTGGATTATATTTTCTCAGTGGTAACAGATGCCCTCAAGGTAATTTTGAGTATGTGTATACCAACTTGCTTGTGACCCTAATAATATAAATAGATATGTAAGTTTTTGTCATAATTGCAGATTCTACATCATTTCTGGTGTAACTTCCATCCTTTCCTTCAAAGA
>NW_006201639.1:0-590 GCF_000334495.1 Tupaia belangeri chinensis | reverse complement strand
CTGGAACCTCCTCCAGGGTGGCTCTGACTTCAGGCGTTACGAGGAACCAGGGCATTTCAATGATGGAAATAATGCGGCGTCCATGCTGCAAACGGAAGAGAATGAGATCATGGTACGGTAACAGAAATCACTCCCTGGAAACCACAAATACGAAGCATTTGAAAGCACATTTCTAAATAGCATGGGGGTCAGGGAGGAAAGCAATGCAAAATTGGGAAGTCCCTGGAGGTGAATGAAGACAAACATGTCGGCCTCCCTGGCTGCCATGGGCAGAGCTGAGAGGGTGGTTCATCCCAGACAGGCATGTTCACGTGCTCACACCCAACATATTTATACTTACATATTACTTATCATAATTATTATAGACCCTCATTATGGCAGAAAAGGATTCTGAGAATTCCTGGACAGGACACCAGCCTTATAGGAGGAGCCCGACTAGGCCTCTGCTGTCCCCATGTTCTCGCTGACACGCCCTCCTGTGTCCCCGGCCCTGGAGGGAGCAGAAGGAGCATCCCCTCTTCTGCCCACAGAGCTCAGGAGGATAGAGCTCCTGGACACACAGAGAGGCTGTGACAGAGGGCCCAGGAGGC
>NW_006201638.1:0-1469 GCF_000334495.1 Tupaia belangeri chinensis | reverse complement strand
ATGGGAGTCCAGCAACATAACCCTTACGCCAACTGCAGGTCCCGAAACATGACTTCTTTAGGGAAGCTGGCCCTGATCTTTTTTAGGTCATTCTCTGTTGTACCACTTCCTTTCCCTTTCTCCTCTAACTCAGTTTGAAATGTCTATTGTTAGTTTCAGTATTGGATTTAATGACCGTGTATTCGTAACTCCCAGGCAGTAAACTCATGGGAGCAAAGGTCCATCCCATTTGTTCACTACTGCATCACCAGCACCTGCTCTGGTTCCTGGCACTTGGTAAACACTCATTAAACATTTGCTGAATGAATTGAAAAGTGGGGATTCATTTATTTTTCACTTAAGAGTCTCTGAGACACTTGGGGCCAGTAGGTGACATGGTGGTTGAGGCACTGAATTCCCACATGGTCAACTGTGGTTCAAGTCTCAGACCTGGCAGCTTGACAATCATGGTGGGTGCATGTGTGTGTGTGCTCAAAATCCTGAGAGGAGACTAGAGGAGACAGGATTGTGCATCACCATCTCCCTGGGGGCATTTCTCACTTTCCTCCTCTCTGTCTCTCTACAGCAAGCACATGTGTCCTATGGCAAAAATCTAAATAAAAAAAAATCTCTAAGACTCAGTCCAAATAATGTTATCTTTCAACACATATCCTTCCAGGGCAATGAGACATATGAATGCATGTTTATCTGATCAGGGTTAAAAACTTTGAGATGCTGGAATCTGAAACCCTGGGTTTCTGAGTCCCCAGATCTCATTTAACTAGGGTTTACTCCATGCCTGTAATACACACATTACCTGTGTTGTATATTCATTTAGGTTAAAATGAAAAACCTTGTACTAGAATGGGGGCAGTATGGTAACTGAGGGTGAGGCTACACTGTGCTGACAGTCGACAGATCTGAGTTTGTGTCTTCACCCTGATATTTATTAGCTCTGTAATCTTAGAAAACTAAATTCATCCCTCTTCATCAGCATAATAAAGGGGTATAGCCAGTAGTTCATGAAACTTTTTTTTTTTTTGGAATGGGAACTTTTTTTTTTGGAGAGGTTTTTGCTATAGGGCGTGTGTGCTCGCCAGACAGACAGAGAGAGACAGAGAGACAGAAAGCGAAAAATCACTCCCCAGGGGGGATGGCCACGCTGCAATCCCTTCTCCTTGCCCTCCTGTCTCCTCTCTAGATCTTGGGCACGCACGCACGCGCACCCAGCATGAGTTTAAGCCACCGGGTCCGGGACTCAAACCGCGGTCGACTACATGGGAGTCCAGTGACATAGCCATTACACTAACTGCTGGTCCCTGAAATGGGGACTTTTTAAACATAAAAATTCTAAAGCCTCACATAGAAGCACAATATGTAAAAGAGGAGGTCGAGATGCGCTCAGGGAGGTGTGGGACAGGGAGTACACCTGGAATTTTGCTCAGGCAGCTTTACTTGTACCTGAAAGAAAGCCCCTGCAGAATATAGAA
>NW_006201637.1:0-558 GCF_000334495.1 Tupaia belangeri chinensis | reverse complement strand
TAAAGGATATAGAAACATAGTAAATGGTTATTAATATCAGAAATAGTGTGGGAAGGGGACCAGCAGATGGTGTGGTGGTTAAGGCACTCCCATATGGCCAACAACAGTTTGAGTTCTGGACCTGGTGGCTTTCTTTTTCACTTTCTCTCTGTATCTGTCTAGTCAAATTAAAATAAATAAATGAGTAAATAAAATTAAATAAATCTTAAAAAAAGAAAAAAGAAACAGTGGGAGAAGAGGGTGGGTGAAGGAGTAGAGTCTGAAGAAGGACATTAAGGAGAAAAATAGAGAGGCAAAGCATTAATTGGACAAAGAAATGAGGTATTATCTGTTGAAGATAACTTTATAGTATTGTCAACTGGACTGGTGAAAAATGTACACATGTTGGAATATTCACTTTACAAGCTAAATAACGTGATTGAATGTATAAAAGAAATTGAAATAAAATAAAAATTAAATACTATTTAAATTTTATGCATTGTCATTTTTTAGATACTTGTTTATTTATTATTTATTCTTTTATTAAATTTATATATTTATTTTTATTTACATTTTTTA
>NW_006201636.1:0-773 GCF_000334495.1 Tupaia belangeri chinensis | reverse complement strand
CATTCTCAGATACACAAAACTTGAAAGAATTGACCAGCACCACACCAGCACTCCAAGAAGTTCTCAAGGGAGTGCTATATCAGGAAAATCAAACAGACACACAGAAATGAGAGTTTAAAAACTAAGAAAATGGCCAACTTAATCATAGGGACAAGTCTGGATATGAATATTATATCCCAGAATTTAATTGGGAAGATAAAACCACAACAGAATATTGATTAAGTATTTGAGAATCAACTGGTGAAATAGAATTGTATGACTTTTGATTAAAACATTGCTGATTTTCTTCTAGACTTTGTTTTTTGGTTTTAAGGATTTTTGTCCTGTCTTAAGTCTCTGATAGGTTCATGTACCTACTATTTGAACA
This sequence comes from Tupaia belangeri chinensis, assembly GCF_000334495.1. NCBI lineage: Eukaryota > Metazoa > Chordata > Mammalia > Scandentia > Tupaiidae > Tupaia > Tupaia belangeri. The sequence continues at coordinate 406 of NW_006201636.1, read as the reverse complement.
GAATTGTAACCTATTTCCTGGCTTTAATCTAAGTTTTTTAGCATTTCTTTGATTTATTAATTAAAGCTAAAATTGATTTTCTTGGAATTAATAAATATATTTTAAAATACCTATTTAATGACTGTAGTAAGCTATATGGCATCAGCTAGGTGCTACCTTATAATATATTCATTCTACTCAGAGTTTCATGCCTAAAGTCAGACATGTATTCACAGATGTGTACATACAAGCTGAACTTGCTATTGAAAGTAGTTAGATTATTTAAGAAATTTTGTGAATCAATAAAATGTGGGGGGAAAAAGAAATGCAAAACAACTGTAGACACCTGAGATAGTATGGGAGGAGGGCAAGAAATGGCAAAGAGTGATAAATAGAGGGAAAAATATATATATACACATATATATAT
>NW_006201635.1:834-1490 GCF_000334495.1 Tupaia belangeri chinensis | reverse complement strand
ACACTTTAATCACATTGCTATTGCTAACTTTCATGACAATACTGGATTTGTAGGTTGTGTGCCACAAAAATCTAAATTTCAAAGGTACACCATTAAAATACCAAACTCAAGACATAGAAGATGGCAAGTAGACTGTAATTGTACTGCTGCTACATTTTAAAATTATCCGGTCTTGGGACCAGCAGTTGGTGTAATGGCTATGATGCTGGACTCCCATGTAGTTGACCGCAGTTCAAGTGCCAGACCCAGTGGCTTAAACTCATGCCAGGCCTGTGAGCATGCATGCCCAAGATCCCGAAAGGAGAATGGAGGAGAAGGGATTGTGGCATGGCCATCCCCCCTGGGAGGTGATTTTTTGCTGTCTCTGTCTCTCTCTGTCTTTCTGATGATTGAACATGCACTATAGCAAAAACCTCTTCAGAGGAAATAAAAAAAATACTGATCCAGTCTTAATCTGCTACGAACAGTGTGAAATGCCAAGGTATTCCTGAGCAAGAAGGCCCTACAAGTTCCCTAAAACCACATCTGAAGTTCAAAAATTAGTCTGTCTTTTGGGAACAGTTTCATGGCTACATAGGATTTTGTCAGGTTAAGATGTGACAAAGCAGCATTGTACTAATCTTAAATGTCAGTCCACAGAGCTAATAATACCTCAG
>NW_006201635.1:0-282 GCF_000334495.1 Tupaia belangeri chinensis | reverse complement strand
TCTTTATTTTGATGATATATTTTTGTAAGGAAAATAAATATTCAGATGATCAGGAATGTATATAACTAAATGAAATGAGAAAAGACATCAAAACAGCATACATTTAAGAAGACAGAATTATAAAATCATATACCAGTGCTTAGAGTGGAGTTAAATGAAGTGCTGAAATACTGCAAAAGATAGGTGATAACATGGGCTGTCTCTCACTGTAAATATGCGTGGGTATGTTTCAAATAGGATTGCTAACAAGAAATTTAATCAGTAATAAATCATCTTCCAACA
>NW_006201634.1:0-1183 GCF_000334495.1 Tupaia belangeri chinensis | reverse complement strand
AAAGCACCACCTGGGAAATGGTCATAGCACAACGTCTTTGCCCCCATTTTCCTCTTGTGATCATTTGACAAACAAGCACACACCTGCCTGGTATGTTTTTCAAGTCATTCAATCCATCATTCAGACCACATAATCATCCATGTAGGATACAGTTGCCTTAAACTCCATGCTGATTTAGAAGTTAGGTCCTGCTTGTAGGTACATAGGGGATGGCCACTGCATAATTGAGTTACTCTGGTTTTGCTTTGTTTAGTCTGGTAAATGTTCACTATGCTCCCATTAGAAGTCTCAGAGGAACTTATGACTCCCACTTTCTGGCTAAAATAAGACTAAAACCAGTCACTGGCTAGAGCACAAAGAGCCACCTGGCTCCCTCCAGGGGCCAAATTAGTTTTCTTTAACTAAAACAAAGAGCCATCTGGGCCCTTCCAGGCACTAAGGTTAACTCAAGACTCCAAATTGTTTTCAATTTCGGAACCATATCTGACAATCCATTTCAAAGACAAATGAACTTTTCTTCCTTCTCAGAATCCTATTTAATTAGGCCATTTTGAGGTCATAGGATCATATAATCCCCTCTGGTCCTGTTTCTTTCTCTTCATTGAAACCTTTTCCTCTAATAAAATTCTAATTGCTATCCTCTCTGTATGTAGGAGTCTCTAACTCTTCATGAGCACTGGTCAAGAACCAGCATGGGTGGGACCAGCAGTTAGCATAATGGTTATGTTGCTGGATTCCCATGTAGTCAACTGCGGTTCATGTGCCACACCCTGTGACTTAAAACTCATGCCGGGCGCATATGCGTGCATGCCCAAGATCTTGAGAGGAGAACAGAGGAGAAGGGATTGTGGCGTGGCCATCTCCCCCCAGGGGGTGATTTCTAGTTTCTGTCTCTCTGTCTCTGTCTGTCTGGCGAGTGCACACACCCTATAGTAAAAACCTCTCCAAAAAAATTTAAAAAAGAACCAGCATGGGTGCTGGGTATAATCACCCCCATATCTCCTCTCAATGTCACCTACTGGGCCATGTTTTATTGTTACTTTCTATAAAAATAAAATTGTGTTATGTTTTAACTCAATCTTTATGCAATACTTTTAAGTAGTTTCCAAGTAATTGGTTTCTTTAGCTAAAATATGTTTTCCATTGTGCTCGAATAATAATTTTTTTACTGACTAGGTTTCTT
>NW_006201633.1:508-749 GCF_000334495.1 Tupaia belangeri chinensis | reverse complement strand
AGGGAAGACAGAAGCATGGAGAGACAGGAACAGAGAGACAGAGCGAGAAGCCTGGGGTGCAGAGGGGGGCCTCCCTACCGCTAGCTCATTTGTTGGAGGCTGAATTATTAGTAGAAAATCTTCATTCCCTAAAAAATCTAGTTCTATTTATCCATGTGGAACCTTGACCTGTAGGCCCGTGGCTTCTTCTGCCGGTATGAGAGGAGCAGAACGAAAATTAACGAGACCCAAGGGGGAGCTA
>NW_006201633.1:0-349 GCF_000334495.1 Tupaia belangeri chinensis | reverse complement strand
TTGTTGGAGGCTGAATTATTAGTAGAAAATCATCATTCCCTTAAAAATCTAGTTCACTGTAGCCATGTGGAACCTTGTCCTGAAGGCCCATGGCTTCTTCTGCCTGACTGGGAAGAGCACAGCGAAAACTAACAAGAAACAAGGTGGAGCTAAGAGCCAGAGAAAAATGGGGCCTTTTTTTTAAAAAAAGGGTAAAAAGAAAATATTACCCAAAATAAAGGCAAGACAGAAGCAGGGACAGAGAGGAACTGAGAGACAGAGAGAGAAGGCTGGGGGTGTAGAGGGGGCCTCCCTACCACTAGTTCGTTTTTTGGAGGATGAATTATTCGTAGAAAATCTTCATTCCCTT
>NW_006201632.1:338-701 GCF_000334495.1 Tupaia belangeri chinensis | reverse complement strand
AGGATAGAGTGCACCAGGAGGACTAATGTGAGGACTAACTAAGGTGTACCCCTTAATGAAAGTTTGATACAAGCCTAAATGAATTTAAATTGGTTAAGGTTCAGGCCACAGTATTCAGGAAATTCAACCATATTTGAGCCTAGTTGTCTGGAATGTGATGATAAGTGAGGATGTTTGTACTTTTTAAAATGTCCTGATTAAAACGGTATTTATGGGACCAGCAGTTGGCTTAATGGCTATGTCGCTGGACTCCCATGTAGTTGACCGTGACTCGAGTCCTGACCCCAGTGGCTTATCTTGAACTCATGCCAGGCACACGTGCATGCATGCCCAAGATCCCGAGAGGCAAATGGAGGAGAAGGG
>NW_006201632.1:0-287 GCF_000334495.1 Tupaia belangeri chinensis | reverse complement strand
CTGTCTTTCTGGTGAGCACACATGCCCTATAGCAAAAATCTCTCTCAAAAAAAAAATTAAGGTTTTTTTTTTGTTGTTGTTTTTAGTCTAGTAATACAAGTTATAAAAACCTAGAGACATATTAGAAGAAATATATGATTAATAAAAAAAAAAAACCTTGAAAAACACAAACCTGCCATTCTCCTCTTAGGATATCTGTAAACTGACTAGTAATTGCACCTATAAATTCATTATTTGCTCTTTACTCTTGAGAGACTTTTCTAGTCTATCTGGTGGCTCAATCTAAG
>NW_006201631.1:0-718 GCF_000334495.1 Tupaia belangeri chinensis | reverse complement strand
TTGACATCTTGATTATATTAATTCTGCCAATTTATGAACTTGGGATATTCTTTACTTTTTTGTGTCATATTTCATTTCTTTTTCAAGCATTTTATAGTTGTCCTTGTAGAGATCTTTGATTTCTTTGTTAGATATATTCCTAGATATCTTATTGTTTTTGTGTTTATTGTAAATGGAATTAATTTATTCTGTTCCATCTCAGTTTATTCATTGTTGATGTATAAAAATGTTGTAAATTTTTGTATGTTGATTTTGTATCCTGCCACTTTACAGTTTTCCTTTGTCACTTCTAGAAGTTTTGTGTGGTTTGTGCGTGTGTGTGTGTCTGTGTGTGTGTGTTCAAAAGTATCAATTTTTTAAAATTTATTCATTCATTCATTTTAATTTAACCAGAAAGAGACATACAGAGAGAAAGAGAGAGAGAAAACGAGAAATCCCCCCCAGAGGGGATGGCCACGCCGCAATCCCTTCTCTTCCATTCTCTTCTCGGGATCTTGGGCATGCACGCACACGCGCCCAGTGTGAGTTTGAGCCACCGGGTCAGGGACACTAACCGCGATCGACTATGTGGAAGTCCAGCGACATAGCCATTATGCTAACTGCTGTTCCCACGATTCTCTATGTGTAGAATTATATCATCTACAAATAGAGATAACTTCAGGTTTTTTTTCCTATTTAAATATTTTTATTGGACTTTCTTGTCTGATTGCATTGGCTA
>NW_006201630.1:0-1648 GCF_000334495.1 Tupaia belangeri chinensis | reverse complement strand
CATTTCTCCTACAAAGTATTCCAAAGCAAATGCATTACCCAATATCTAAAGTACAAAGTATTCCAAAGCAAATACATCAGCCAATATCTAAAGAAGAGCCTCAGTTCTGAATAAATTAGGAAATATGTCTCCATCAAAATAACACAGTGACTCCCTTCCATTCCTTGAAAAAAGGCAGATAAAGTTACCAAAATGTCAGAGAAGGAATTTAGAACAATCATGGTGACCAAATATTATGAGTTGGAACATAAAAGAGACAACAGACTACAGGAGACTAGGAAGTCCTTCCATGATATGAAAGAAGAAATGGACATGCTAAGAAAGAATCAGATGGAACTATTAGAGATGAAGTATGTAATATGGGAAATCAAAAACTCTCTTGAAAGTATTAAAAGTGGATTAGACCATGCTGAAGATTGAATCTCTGACATAGAAGACAAAACCTCTGACCTAGAGAAAACCACAAAAATATAGAGAAATAACAAAAATAACATGAGGATAATATGCAAGAAATACTAGATTCCATTAGATGCCCTAAAATTCAAATAATCGGTATCCCAGAATGTGAAGAAATTATTAACGGCATGGAAAACCTATTGAATGAAATTCTGGAAGAAAATTTCCCAGTGTAGAGAGGCACTCAAATATCAAGACCCAAGAAATACAAAGGACTCCAAATAGAATCAACCAAGATCTTCCCAAATGTACATCTTAGCCAGACTGTCGAAGACCACTGTTTGTCTTTCTGGCGTGCACACGCACCCTATAGCGATAAAAACCTCTCAAAAAAATAATAAATAAACAAAATTTTAAAAATTTTTAAAAAAGACCACAAATAAAGACAAAATATAAAACTAGCAAAAGAAAAACAACAAGTGACTCACATAGGTCATCCCATAAGGCTAGCATTGGACTACTCAACAGAAACAATGTAAACAAGGAAAGAAGGGGAAGACATATACAAAGTGTTAAGAGAGAAACAATTTCAACCAAGATTATTATATCCTGCAAGATTATCCTTTATATGGGAAAAAATAAATAAAATCTTCACAGACAAAAACCTGAAAGAATTTGCTAACACCAGACCAGCTCTTTAAGAAACCTGGAGAAAGTACTGTTCCAAGAAAACTAAAGATTGAACAACACAAATAAAGGAATAAAAGACAACCAAAACAATAGCCAACTTAAACGTCGGGATAGGTCCAGTAACATTGATAATAACGTTGAAAATTAATGTATTAAATTCTACAATCACGAGACACAGACTCGTTGGATAAAGTATAAAAACAGATATCCTCTATCTGTTGCCTATAGGAAACCCACAACATGGATAAAGATGTACAAAAAATAAAAGTGAAGTGTTGGATAAAGGTTTTCCACGCAAATGGGAACCAAAATAAGCTGGAGTTGTGATAGAAATTTCTGCAAAATAGGCTTCAAAACGAAAACAAAAACTGTTTGAAGAGACAAAGAAGGGCACTCTGTTGTAGTAAAAAGATCAATAGATCAAGAAGATATAACGCTTATAAATATCTATGCGCCTAACACAGGAGCACCCAAATATGTGTAGGAAAGACTGTTAGATTTAAAATGGGAGGTAGACTGTAACACATGAAATGTTGGAGACCTCCACACCCCACTATCCCCT
>NW_006201629.1:0-711 GCF_000334495.1 Tupaia belangeri chinensis | reverse complement strand
ACTTTCATTTATTTTCTGTATAGTTCATTTGCTTTCTGATTCATTTATTTCTGCTCATATCTTAACTATTTCCTTTCTCCTGGATTTTTTTGGATTTTTTGCTGTTGCTTTTCCAGTTCCCTGAGGCATGATGTTAGGTAATCCATTTGTCTTCTTTCCATCTTCCTCTTAGGTGTGCTAATAGCTATGAACTTCCCTTTTACAACTGTTTTAGCAGTGTACCAAAGATTATGGAAACTCGTGTCCTCATTGTCATTGACTTCCATGAATCTTGTGCTTCCAGTCTTTATTTCTTCAGTAGTTGCAACGTCATTCAAGAGTAGGTTATTGATGGCCGGCCCCTGTTGGCCATGGCTGCTCTCTCTCCCAAGATGGCGGCTCCTCCGGTTGAGTACTTCAGTGTTGGGAGCCAAGTTTTGTGCCGGATGTGCCGGGAGCAGCAGCTGTAGGGCGCTTGGACTACCAGTCCAAAATGCTGGCTTTAAAATGTCCCTCTTCAGTGGAAACCCAACCATGCAGACATCTTGCTCATAAACTTACAATATGTTTCAGAAGTGGAAATAATTAATGACTGAACAGAAACCCCTCCTCCCCTAGCTTCACTCAAATGTTAGTAAGCTTGCCAGCAAAGCCCAGACAGAGAAGGAGGAAAAGCTGAGCCAGGCCTATGCAATCAGTGTTGGAGTCTCCCTAGAAGGCCAGCAGCTCTTC
>NW_006201628.1:0-1148 GCF_000334495.1 Tupaia belangeri chinensis | reverse complement strand
TTCAGGATATTTGGTAGATATTAAAACATCCCTGGTGTATTCTTTAAGCCATCCAGTCATGCAGTTGAACTACACAGTTGACCTTGTGGGCGCACACCCCTTTCTTGTCCAACATTGTTTATTAAAAAAAAAAAAAGTTTCAAAGAGGTCAACAAGTAGTATTGTGGTTAAGGTGCTGGCCACCCACATGACAGGCCATGGTTGAAGTCATGGACTGGCAGCTTGAAAATCACACTGTGTGTGTGTGTGTGTGTGTGTGTGTGTGTGTGTGTGTGTGTGTGTTTGTGTTTATGTGTGTGTTCCCAAATCCTTGAGAAGAAAATAAAAGAGAAAGGACTGTGGCATGGGTAGCCCCCCCTTTGGGAGTGATTTCTCAGTTTCCTTCTCTCTGTTTCTGTCTCTTCAGCTAGCAAATAGTAAGCCCTCCTCCCTCAAAAATGTTGTTTCAACATTTACTCTTTTCATGAGTAAAAGAGATAAACAAACTGAGAGAAAGAGATCTATAGACAGAGAAACAGGCACTTCCAACAATGTCTCAACACTATATCTACCCCCAGCCTCAGTCAGTCTAAGCTTATGGGTAAAAGTATGCCCAGCATGCCAGGGTCCAACCTCGGAGGGGGTGGGTTGACTCGCTGGTGGTGGTGCAGGTGAACAGAAACAAAAATTAGACTAAGACCTCAATGCCTTTTAGCATGTTTTTAGCTGGCCACAGCTAGAGTTAGCTCCAGGCTGCTGCACTAGCGGCTGTCAAACACACATGTTTATTGAGGGGTGTCTTACAGAAGTAGGAGGGGTGAGGGGGAAATAAAAGATTTACTCTACGAAACAGGGAATTCAAGGCATGAAAAGAATAATCATAAAACATGATGTCTGTCTCATATGATTAGGTATAATCAATTACAGTTCTCAGGATGAAGGCGTCTATTTGTCTGGTGCATTTTCTTCTTAAATCTTGATTACCAGATAGGGCCTTTTTGGGTGAGAGGATCTTGTAGCTCAGGAGACAACACAGGGTGTTTTATTAGCAGTTTTTCATAGTTAACAGCGCACATGGGAGAAATTGCTTGTAATTAGGTACTATCCCTTGCTTGCCTCAGACCAGATAAGAACTTAGAGCTAAGGTAGTTACTCTTCCCCCTGGAGCC
>NW_006201627.1:1173-1452 GCF_000334495.1 Tupaia belangeri chinensis | reverse complement strand
TATTGAAAGTGCTAACAGAGAAACAATTTCAGTCAAGACTATGGTATCCTGCAATATTATCCTTCATAAGGGAAAAAAAGATTAAAATCTTCTCGGACAAACAAGACCTGAAACAATTTGCCAACACCAGAACAGCTCTTCAAGAAACCCTGAAGAAAGCACTGTTCCAGGAAAACTAAATAATTAACAGCCAGAAACAAAGAAATAAAAGGCAGCTAAGACAATGGCCAATTTAAATGTCAATACAGATCCTGTAACATCAATAATAACATGGTATGT
>NW_006201627.1:0-1038 GCF_000334495.1 Tupaia belangeri chinensis | reverse complement strand
TCCAAAAAAAAAAAAAAAAAAGAAACCCTGAAGAAAGCACTGTTCCAGGAAAACTAAAGACCTAACAGACAGAAACAAAGGAATAAAAGGTTGCTGTGACAATGGCCAACTTAAACGTCGGGACAGATCCAGTTACATGGATAATAACATTGGATGTGAATGGATTAAATTCTCCAATCAAGAGACACAGACTGGCCACAGGAATAAAAAACCAGAGACCCTCTATCTGTTGCCTACAGGAAACTCATCTCATCCTACAACCACAGCTAATGTAATTTTTCCCCATTGTTCCCAGTCAGCTCCAAACCCATTGTGTGCAAAGCCCATTTTTTCCATGCATCTAAATGATAGATACAGGCTATGAAATTCTTTATTCTATTTGTAGCAGCTTATGCAGGTGCAGCCAAACACAAAGCTTCAGGACAAATTGTACAAACTTTACAATGTGGGATTTGAGTTGAAAATATGAAACATAAAATCTACACAAAACTGATAAAAATCAAGCACAGACACCAGGACTGAAACTTATACCCCACGTGTGAAAGGGACTCTCATTTCCTTTCAAGTGCTTTCTTTATTCTGCTACAGAACAGTCGAAATGAAGATGTAAAGCTTTGTGGTTAGTTTAAATTATACACTCTGTAGATACTATACCAATTTAAAAAGTTACACATAGTCCAACAGATGTCCATCAGTTCATCTGGATTGATCAGACACTCCAGCTGGATTGTTGAGAACAAATCAGGCAAACGTGCAAAGAAAATCCACCTGTGCAATTTGTGTGCAGAGTTTACTGATGGGCACACTGCACACCAGGTCCATGGTGGCTGCTGCTTTCTTCATCGGAGCTATCGTTATAGGCTTTGCGCCTCTGACCACCTCCTGAGCCTCGAGTGCTATTGAATTCCTGAAGCTCTACCTCCTCTGTTTCTCCGATTATGTTAGGAACCTCCGGTCTAGAGGCAGAAGATCTTCTAGTTCAGAAAGCTTGTCTGGGTTGATCTAGCTGTTTTCAGGAAACTGTACATCAAACTTTAT
>NW_006201626.1:0-1760 GCF_000334495.1 Tupaia belangeri chinensis | reverse complement strand
ATCACTCTGTATCCTTGGCTTATATTATTTTTATAAGTTTCTAAATAGATTGTTATAATCAACACATAATGGGACTCACGGTCTTTAGTTTTGTCTACCTCCTGCTGACCTCTACCTTTTGACTTGGTTGATTTATGAAGTAAATCCACCTTTGTCATCATTCTTCTTAATATCTCCATGGACCTAGCACAAACCCATTAGCATGATAGATACCGAGGCAGATGCTAAGTCTCCAGCATTACCTCACCCTTCTCGCACCCATATTTTCACTCCAGAGTTACCCAACTATTGACAGTGGTAGCACATGCATTCTTGGTCTTGCTTCAGTTTGTTTTCATTGCTCTTTCTTCCTGGAGAGCTTTTAATCTCTTCACTATGCTCTATCCCTATCTTCCCATACTCAGCTCAGTCATTTCCAGATCTAAGAAGACTTCCTTGCCAACTCTGCCTTATCTGGCACTATCCAGCCTTAAGCCAGTGCCTCCTCCACACTATCACAGTACACAGAGCAGCTCTCCCTTATCAGGTATGGCACACACGAAGCCCACGTGCTGTCACTTTGCCTGTTCCACATCGTAGTGGAAACGCACTCAGGTGTGCCAGTGTAGTCTGTGTGCAGGCTTGACTGAAGCAAAGTCAGACTGAAGCAAGTCACAATTTCATAATCAGGCTGAAAGGGTCTTTCCCCTTCTTCCTGTATTCTTTCTTCATGTTCTTCCCTTTTATTTTGCCACAACATGTTATTAACGACCTTCGGTCTTCTTTGATCCTTTATATCCGACTTCAACTTTTTTTTAATTTTTAAAATATTAGCTTAGAAAGATGCACCAGTATGTTCAAGAAAAAAGAAACCCATACGTATAGGTGTGTGCGCACTTGTATATACATTTGTTTGAGTTTTGAAAAAATACAATGATAAAAAATCAACTTGTGATTACATATTAGGTATAAATTTTTGTCTGAGATAAAAGATTCAAGTGGAGCCTAAAATGATAGTTGCCTGATTGTAGAGAGACTCAATACCTACTAAGTAACAGGTGTATTTAGTACCAAACCAAGTTTTTGGTATAAAATACTGTAGCATTTAATAAAATGGAGAAAATTATTTTGTTTAAATTCAGACATAATAATAGATGATATTATCATTTTACCATAAGAAAACACGTATTTTATTCTATTAGAATGTTAAGCAACAGATCCTTGTAATACATTAAACATGGGTAAAGAGATGGATAATGCCAGTGACATAAAGAAAATTCAGCATCCTTATTTTCAGAAAATAATCATGTAAAAGAAAACCTATTGTGTTAAAATATTGTTTTTCTCTTTGTAAAATTAACAGTTACACTCCTGGGCATTGATCCAAGAGAAACAAAAAGTTATGTTCAAGCAAAATTGTGTACATAGATGTTTAAATTATCTTGACTTGGCAAAGCCAAAGACTGGAAACACCACAAGTTCCTCAATGGGTGACTGATTGAGCAGACCGTGGTGGCGTGTCCTTGCCGGGCAGTTAGACTTGGCAATAAAGCGAACAACTGTGGATACCTGCAGCAGCCTGAATGGGTCTACAGGGACTCACGCTGAGTGAAAAAGTTAATCTCAAAAGATTACATGTTAGATAATTCTATTTATAGCTTTCTTAAAATGACAAAATTATAGACGTGGAGAGCCGATTAATAGTCGCCAGAGAATAACGAGGGAGTGGGGTGTGGTTCTAGAAGAGCAATGGGAGGGGCCCTCCTGACGGGAGTGTCCAG
>NW_006201625.1:0-1355 GCF_000334495.1 Tupaia belangeri chinensis | reverse complement strand
AGTAAAAAATAAAAAAAGAAGGGCAGACAAGTACAAAGATCTAAGGATAACACAATCAACATGATTTAAATGCAAAAAATTTATTGAAAAATCCCAGTGTTATTACCAGATTTAGGGAACAATCTCAAAGTGAATCAGGAAAATATCTTGATGCTTTGATGCACAGGAAGGACCTGGCAGAGATTTATATCTGAATACTGGGAAATAATTCAAGTTTTTTTTAATAACATAACAGTCAACACTTGGAAAAGATCTAGGGCTTAACTCTGCTAACAGCAAGGCCCTCTTAAACACACACACACACACACACACACAATTTGTAAATATGTCATAATCTTTGAGTTCCACTTCTCTACTCATTTACTTTTTCAACACTCAGTTAAGACCTGCTTTCTCAGAAATTTCAGGCCAGGTAATTCTGGAGAAGGATGTTCTGTGTATGACAGGATGTGTTGAAGCATTCCTGAACCCTAATTAGACACCAGTAACAACCCTCCAACATACTTCCCCTGTGATTTTTTTTTTAAAGATTTGTTTTATTTCTACTGGGGAAAGAGGAGGATAAATAGAACTGTTTTCCACTTCCTACACACATACTCACACACATACATACACATACATTCACCAAAAATACCCCAACAACAACAACAAAAAATCAAAAACCAAAACACCCTTGAGCTGCACCAATACTTCATATTTTGACCAAAAGAATAGATCCTGGGAGGAAGTGCAAAATGCAAAATCAAATGACAAAAAATGCTGAATAAACAGCATTATTCATATACAAAAGTATTTATATTACTGGACTAGTAGCAGGTGATGTTCTCCATGTCTGTAAAACTTTGGAACCACATAACTGATTTGATAAATCTAGTCCATGCCAGCTTCCAAAACCAGAAAAGATTTTAGTTAGCTTCGTCCTTTGATGCCTCATCAAAATTTTCTCCAAGATCTGAGCATCGTCATCCTCTTCATCATTGTCTTCTGGTTTGGTGCTTTGCTATCCAAGTCTTGCTGTGGGAACTGTTCAGCTAATGTCCTAAGGCTAAGCTGTCTGCACCAAGCCGACTTAATATTCCAGGAAGCATTTCTGTGATTGGTTGGGCTTCTGCATGACCAGTGATTGCAAAGGTATGAGCAGAGAGGGAAGCTTGGACTTGGGGATTGTTGAAATGAATAACTGTCTCATCATCTTTAATCATGTTCACCTCTTCGAAACCAGCTATATTATTGACAGCCAGCTTTTTTAGAGAGCTCTGAAGTTTTCTGTCATCAGTCGTAGCTGTTCTGTGTACCAACTTCTTCTTTCAGCGAGCTCTACCCTTATCCGGACCTGAGCCTGAAGTTTGGCTAAC
>NW_006201624.1:0-1648 GCF_000334495.1 Tupaia belangeri chinensis | reverse complement strand
CACATGCCCCATAGCAAAAACCTTTCCAAAATGAGGGGGGAAAAAAAGAAAGAAACACTCTCTGTGGAAGACATATCAATAGCTAAAAGGAATATGAAAAAATGCTCATTATAAGGAAGGTGCAGATCAAAACCACAATGAGATACTACCTAACCCCAGTCAGAATAACCAAGATTAAAACAAAAAGTGATACGTACTGGTGGGTTATGGTGAAAAGGGAACTCTCCTACACTCTTGGTGGGAATGTAAATTCATCCAGTCACTATGGAGAACAATGTAGAGATTCCTCAAAAATCTACAAATAGAACTATATGATCCAGCACTCACACTCCTTGGTATCTATCTAAAGGACAGAAGAATTCTTACTTGGAAAAGTACTTACACATCGATGTTTATTGTGGTACTATTCACAATTGCTAAGATATGAAACCAAGACAAATACCCATGAACATGTGAATGGACTGAAAAAGTGTGGCACATATAATCTAAGTAATACGGTCATAAAAAATAAAAAATAAAAAAAAAACCAGCAAAATGCTGGATTTTGAAAGAAAGTGGATGAATATGGAAGATTTACTGCTGAGTGAAGCAAGCCAGGCAATGAAGGAGAGTCATTGTATGTCTCCACTTACTATATACTGAGTGTTCACACTCTATAGCCAGAACTGAATGACTAGAGTATATAGAAATATAGAAAAATGTTTATAAATACCAGATGAAGTGTGGGAAGAGGGTGAGTTAAGGAGTAGAGTCTGAGGGATGACATTAAGGAGAGAAATAGAGAGCAAGGCATTATGGGACAAAGAAATAGGTTATTATCTGTTGAAGATAATGTGTATAGCACTCTCAACTGGACTGGTGAAAAATGTATACATGTTCAAATATTCACTTTGCACACTAAGTAACATATATTATTGAATGTATAAAAGAAATTTGAGACCAGCAGTTGGCATAATGGCTATGCTGCTGAACTGCTATGTAGCTGACCCTGGTTCGAGTCCTGGACCCAGTGACAAAACTTACGCCAGGCACGTGTACATGTGTTCCCAAGATCCTGAGAGGGGAAGGGAGGGAAAGGGATTGCAGCTATGATCATCCCCCCTGGGGCGTGATTTCTTGCTTTCTGTCTCTCTCTGTCTTTATGGTGAGCACATGCATTCTATAGCAAAAATCTCTCTCAAAATAAAAAAAAAAAGAAATTGAAATAAAACATTAAAAAATTTATATGATTTAGCATTAAATATGTAGATTAATTTGGGTGAGTTTAGTTTTGTTATTGGCTCTAATTCCTCATTCATCCCTGTATCCAGAACCTTGTGGTCTTTTAAGTTCCATGCAATAAAAGGGAGGGGTATCAGTTCCCTTGCTCCTTAACTGTCAGGTATTTGACTTCCTTTGGTCAATAGATAAAGCAGAAGTCACAGTGTGCCAATTTTACAATTAAACTCAGAGGTCTTACCTGTGACTTGCTTTCTATGTGCCTTTGCCAAGGAGGACATGCTAGGTCACTTGTTTTAGGTGGAGGACGAATGACAGATAGAATAGAACCCAGCCTAGATCAGCCAACCCCAGCCTGGAGACTCAGGAGTTCAATTAATGCCTATTGTCATGTATTTTTGGTCTATAAGATTTGTGATTATTGTTATTG
>NW_006201623.1:0-814 GCF_000334495.1 Tupaia belangeri chinensis | reverse complement strand
ATTCCTGGAATAAAGCATACCTGATCATGATATACAAACTTCTTTATAAGTTGTTGGATACAATTTGCTAGTACCTTGTTCAGAATCTTTATGTCTATATTCATCTGAGATATTGGTCTATACTTTTCTTTCCTTGTCCTGTCCTTATCTTTTTTAAGGATAATGGTGACAGAGGCTTCATAAAATGAATTAGGGAGAGATTCACCCTTTTGGATCTTTAGAAATAACTTGAACAGAATGGGGGTTCGCTTTTTTTGGAAAATTTTGTAGAAGTCAGAGGTGAAGCCATCAGGAACAGGGTGTTTCTTTGTTGGGAGGTTATTTATTACTGATTCAATTTTCTGGCTTGTTATAGGCTATTCAGACTTTCTATATTCTCCTGGCTCAATCTTGGTAGATTATATGTGTCCAGGAATTTGGTCATCTCATCCAGATTGTCTTTTTTTATGGCATATAGTTGTTCATAGTATCGTCTAATGAAGTTTTGTATTTCTGCTATGTCTGTTGTTATATTGTCTGCTTCATTGCAGATTTGATTTACCTGGTTCCTTCTCTCTTCTTAATAAGTCTCACTACTGCTGTATCAATTTTGTTTATCTTTTCAAAGAACCAACTTTTACTTTCATTTATTTTCTGTATAATTCATTTATTTACTATTTTTTTTATTTCTGCTCATATACTTATTATTTCCTTTCTCCTGGAGTATTTCGGATTTTTTGCTGAAGCTTTTCCAATTCTCTGAGACACGATGTTAGGTGATCCATTTGCCCTCTTTCTGTTTTCTTCTTTTTTTCCCAATTTATTTATTTGCATT
>NW_006201622.1:1176-1432 GCF_000334495.1 Tupaia belangeri chinensis | reverse complement strand
ATCTTTTCTTCCCACATGAAGGATAATCTTAACAGACACAGTATTTTTGGTTAAAATTGTTTTTCACTTAGTACTGTGAATATATTTTTCCATTCTTCCCTTGCTCGCATTGTTTCCTATGAGAGGTCCTAGGTTAGCCTGATGGGATATCCTTCTAAAGTAACTTGACCTTTTTCTCTTGCCAATTTTAGTATCTTATCTTTATCTGTGGTTTTGGTCAATCTGGCTATGATGTACCTTGGAGAAGATCTTCTTG
>NW_006201622.1:0-509 GCF_000334495.1 Tupaia belangeri chinensis | reverse complement strand
TCTGATGGATTATATGTTACTTACTACCTTTTTGGAGTTAATTCTGAGTGTTAGAGAGTTGTGGAATGAGACGGCCGGCAATTTTTCTGTAGTTCCATTTCCCTTATCTTTACCAAATAACCTGCACTTTTGTCAATGGAACTGGATATTACAAAAGCCTCATGGTTTCAGGGGAATAGGGGCACCTGGCTGAGCTGTGGGGTTTAAGGTATTCAGATGTTTCACTACTGTGTACCTGGACCTGCTTAGACACTCAATGTGTCTAAGTGAGAAGAAAGGTGAGAAAGTCAGGTAAAAGAAAGGAAACAAAGAGAAAAAGACAAAAGAAAACAATGAAAGGAAAAAATTATTTAAGAAAAGGCAAAAAATACATGAGAACTTCACATCATGTTAGTGTGCCACATGATAGGGGCAGACCTAGGCCCACCTCAGATGCACATGGATTCTAAAATTAGCAAGATAAAGGAATCTTCAGAGACAATATATATATATGAAAAATACCTACATAT
>NW_006201621.1:0-528 GCF_000334495.1 Tupaia belangeri chinensis | reverse complement strand
GGTTCAGACAGACTTTACAGGCTATTCTTGTATGTGCACGTGTGCCTGTACAAGTGCACACATGTGCATACACACAAATGTTGCAGCCAACATCATGAGCTTTGTAGTCCCTCTGAGTACTATGACTGAACCCATCAGATGCCATGGACCTCAGGGTCATAATGATGTTGGTTAAGAAAGAAAAGCAGTGGATTGGACAACAGGCCAGATATCATGCAGCTCCCTCATCTCCCTGAGTAGCCTGCTTGAAGGTCTCATTCACAAAACAGACTGTCTCTCCATCTGATCTTTCTCCTAGTAGGTTTCTCTCCCCTGGACCATTCTTTCAGGGCAGTCTGGACATTTGCAGAACAAATTTGAAGATGGGTCTCTGCTGGGCAGTGCTTCTGTTGCCATGGATTGCTCTGTTCACCTATTCCTGCTCTGACACATCCTGAACGTGAGACTCTCCATGTCTGCACTGCTGACAGCTCCAAGAAGGTAGGAGCGATGGCGACTGGTGGAGACCATGCAGCCAACACAGGCAGA
>NW_006201620.1:0-539 GCF_000334495.1 Tupaia belangeri chinensis | reverse complement strand
CTTAATCAGGTTATCTACCTACTATAGCCAAAAAGTCTAATTCTAATCCATTAGAGAGCGTTTTTTTTATGGCTATAGTTAAAATTTCTAATTGTCACTTTAGTTAAGTAAACAACAGATAGCCGCAGTGCCCTAATCCTGCTTTAATTAAGTGTTGTAAACCTTTGATATTTGCCAGACATCTCACGTCAAATTTCAGTTCCAGTTTAAGTTTTTACCTTAAACTAATTTTTAAACATTCTTAACAGGGCCCTTGGATGTCTGAGAGAGACAGATTAGACTTCCTGACATGTTAAAATTATATGAAAATACTGTCAAATATAAAATAGTGAGAGAGAGAGACAGAGAGAAAGTAAGAAAGCAAGCTGCCAGGTCTGAGACTCGAACTGTGGTCAGCCACGTGGAGTCCAGCACTCATAACCACCATGCCACCTGCAGGCCCCAGATTAGACTTTCTAACATGTTAAAATTATATAGAAAATACTGTCAAATATGAAATAGTGCTGAACTCTATATATACAAATTTGTGTCAATGGGTG